>NC_046334.1:43549975-43836534 GCF_000738735.6 Corvus cornix cornix
CTGACTTGGTGCCTCCCACTGGTTTGTTTTCAAACTAGTACAGGTATTTTGTGTGCTGTTCTATATAACCACCTCTGTGTTTACTGCAGCTATTAAAGTTATGAAGGCAGAAAGGTGTTGCAGGGTGTTCCCTTTCAGACGTGCTCCAAATCAACACCAGGATTTCACAATCTTCTTGGTTGATCTGAACATGGTGACTGACCATGGACATTATTTAATCTTAAATACAGACATTCCTAGAAATATACAGATACCTATCAGAATGGAAGGATCCATAAGACATTGGCTGGAGGAATCACCACAAAATTTAGAATTATCAATTATTTTTGATCAAAGTAAATATGCGTATGTTACACCTAGCTATTGATGGTTTTGTGTGATTATAGAATAGAGATAATTCATCATTTGAAGTATGTCTTTAAGAGAACTGGCCACAACACCGATGAGTTTTAGGTATTCTGAGAAGTCCAAGCTTTACCAAAGAAAATGAAAAAAGGTATGTGAAATTCAAAAGTATCACATAGGTAAGCAGAATGTTCTGTTCTAAATGTTCAATATGTTTTCAGGTAACAAACTGTAAACTGTCTACATGAAGAAAAACATTTGACAATTTGGAGTAATAGAAAGTTGCCTAATGAATTTCTTGTTCTCTCACAGAAAGGATTTGTATATTTATCTTTGAATACTTCATAAAGGAATGAAAGGAAAGAGAAAGGCAAACCTTGCTTATATATTTATAGGAGGGAATAGCTGTAGGTTCAACTGTCTAGATCATGTAAACTAAGAAGGACCAAGAAAACTTGACTTGAAATCCCTGTAAAAAGACAGTGTTTGGAAATATTACTGTCTTCAGTAGTCATAAGATTTATGTGAGGATTCTGAAATGCAAGATGACATTACTTGTGAAAGACCAAAGACCAGTCAAGTACTCTCTTGTAACCACTGGCAGCGGTGAAGCAATTAAAGACTTTTCAGATAGCAATTAATTGTATTAATGAGCAGAGCCTTAAAAGACAGCATTTGTATTTGTAGCTAGCTGAACTTATGATGATGATAGTTGTGAATATTATGCTTAGGAAAGATCTGTAAGTGTACTGGCTGAATATCTGTGGTGAGCAGTGCTCTTTCTGTGATCCACATGTGCTTGTCTCTTGGTCTGAACCCAGAAAGTCTGATACCAGAACAGGTCTTCTTTTGCAGGCTTCTACTCAAAATCCATCTTCATGCCTTATGCCTTCTTCTTTAAATGGATACCTGCTGTGTTCCATCAGTAAGATAAACTTCTTTTCTTTGTACTTTCATGATCCATGTAAGTAAAAATAAATAATTAAAGATAATTTTCTTCTGGAGCTGTTAGTGGAATCAGTCTGCTAATACCTCATTTATGCTTGCAAGTAAGTATCTTTTAATTAAAGTAAATGAAAATGAGTTAGTGAACTCAGGAGTATGTTATTGACTCATCTACTTGTAAGACTTTTATTTAGAAATATTTTCATAAATTGGTGCTACTTGTAATTGTATAAATCAGTGGCAGAGCTCTACATTGACACAAATACAGTGAGTAAAGCGAAATTCTGGGGTTTATTTATTTATATATCAAATTTAGAATTTTAGTGCATTTGACTAAATTCTTATTAGCATTCCTGGGAATGGCTTTATAATGATTGCCACATTTCTCTGCAAAGGGAAAGAACAATGTTGCTTCATTTCTTATGTGACAAGAAGGTCAGATAATCACTACCTAAAAACATCTTCCATGATTACAGCAAAGCTGTCTTTTCTGCAGAAATGTGTAATTTCTGCAGAAAGAAGATGAAGAAAAAAAAGAAAGTATTCTCTTACTGTTGAGAGCATTGAATACATCTCCTATTTACAGGAGCATTTGAAAATCTTGCAATTTAGTAGGGAGCTTGCTTGATTCAGTAGGTATCAAAACCTATCAAGATAGACAGCTTGGCATATCTTCCTAATGTGTGAAAATAATTCATTTGAACTAAAGACTCCCGTTGTGGGACAGGATTCTCTCAGCATCTTAAAAGTAGATAAATAAATAAAAAATTGAAAAAAATCTCTCAAAGAGTGCTGCACATTTTGATTAGATTGTTAGCATGCATTTTTTAACTCTTTATCCCCATCTATGATTTGTTTGGGGATATTTTTCTTTATTCTTTCCTCTTCATTGATTCAAATGGTCTAGTACTGTTTTCTTATTAATATTTCTGTGTTCTTTTAAAGAAGAAAATAGAAAAAAAAAGTAAAACTACATTCAAAAATGCACATGCAGCTTTCAAACTGATTACTAATATATGTTTTTGTTTCCTAGATCTTATAATTCCTTCAGTTAGTGCTAGAAAATATTTTTCTTCCCAAATATTAGAAACTTAGTAACTCTTTGACCTTAATTTCTTTTTGCTGGCCAATGGTCCATGATTGGAGTGTAATCTTTTGTTTACCATCTCTGAGGAGGATTCTGTTCTGTATTTTGTGGCTATCTGCAGGCTCCATCTGTTCTTAACACCAGAAATCAGACACTTTAGCTTTTTCTTGCCCCTCTTAGGCCATCTGGCTCTTTCTGGTCTCCTGTTATACCTTCATCCACAAATTTTGAGGAGTATTTATTCATTCATGTTCCTTACCTTCAGGATTTTCCATTTAAAAAGTTAGGAAAAGCTTGGTACTGCATTTAATACAAGCTTCTAGCATGGGAACTGATTTCAAGTAGGTGGATTGCAAATTTGAGCTGTACTAAATCAAGGACTTAACCAGGTTTTGTTTTTGCTGAAAATTTGTGAAACACCTGTATTTGTTGTTTAGTCTGTTCTGCCTGTTACTGTTGGAACAAAGAGAACCCAATACTACTACTAAATCATACTGGAAGTATTCATACGTATTGCTATCTGTCTAATTGTTCTTATCTTTCTAATTTGCCTTTTTTTTTCTCTTTTTTTGGATGAAGACTAGGTCTATGTTCCTGAAGCACTGGAGTTGCTGTTAAACAAACTTGTTTTGTGCGTGTTTTCTGGAAGATGACATCTTTTTCTAACTCTAACTCTTACATTTTTTGAAATTATAGTGGTAGTGGGTGTTGCAAATACTGTCTTTACTGTATAAATATGCTATTACTGTTGTTAATATTTTTTCTTATTTTCAAACATGAGATGTAGTGTTTTAAGAGTAGTGTTCGTGCTAAAGAGATGGAAATATCATCTAGGTATTTTTCGGCTTCTGATGCAAACCAGACATCAGTAAACATTTCAGAGTAAGATAAAATCATGGCAAAAGCAAGTTTTATTAGAAATATTATACAGACAAAAATAGATGTGCAAGTAATGTTATTTTTTTATAACTATTAATGCTGTAGAATATATTTTATGTACTCAAAGTATAAAATAGAAGAATAAAAGAAGAATAAAATAGGGTTTCATCTTGCAGAAATTATGCATCGAGTTATAGCAGCAGAACCCAGATTCAGTTACGTTGATCACATCAGGCCAATTTAAGGAGTAGTGGAAGCAGATATTGCTTCATTTCACTGAGCACGGTCTGCACTCATCTTGTTGTTGATTAATCACGTTTTATTTACTCAAACATAGAATTTAATTTCTCTGTTCTGTGAGGTTAAAATAGAATGAAGTTTTGCCAAAAAACATATCTTGATAAAATAATTTTTGGCCAAATATACATCCTAGGAAGAATAGTGAAGTCAGACAAGGCAGGCATCAAGTATTTGTTATTCAGTTCCAATGTTAAGACTAAACCTAGCTGGTTTTTGTGTGTTGCTTTTTTTCTTTCCTTCCCACCTAAACAAAAACTTTTTAATGTTATTATAATTTAAGCAATATTTACTGAAAAATAGTTCATGTAATTTTGCAATTGGATAATGTTTTGCAAGGTTGATGTTAATAATCTGAGGCCTACTAGACATGGTGAGCAAAGAACAGTTTTAATTGTCATGCACAAATGTACAATGAGAATGCTTCTATTAATTGAGGAAAGCAAATGTCTGTGTGTGGTTTTAATAGCAACACTGTTTTTTGCTTATTAGTGCTACTTTCTGTGAACAAATATGAAGATTAAATATGCAATAAATGTAGAATTTTAGAGTGCCTTTGCCCAAAAGCTCAGTATTTTACTAGTTACTCTGAGGACCTGTGCCGATCAGACACTCAATTCGTCTTTGGGCGTCAGTGGCTTAGCACCACACAGCTGTGCTGGGAGATGGTAAGGGAAGAGACCTAAGGGAACTAACACTGACCTGGTAAGTGGAGGTAGGAATAATGAAATTGAATTGATTGACTCAGGCTTTGTTTGGAAGTTTCTCTTATGTTGGGTCTATATCTCTGTTCTGTGCTGGTAAATGTTTCTGTCAAAGAAATAAGCCCTTCATGTGCCTCTGTTCCATTGCTTCCAGCATGCCAGACATTCCTCCCATCCTGTAGACAACTATGAAGTAATCTTAGTTATACAACCAGCATTTCATGGCAGTGCTTAACTGAACAGGTAGTTTTACCTTTTTGAAGGTCAGCGTTTTATTCATGTCTTTTAATGGGACTTTCAAGCAGAAAAAATGCTTGCCATAAGTTGATGTTTGTGCTCAGACATTTGCAAATTTTTAGAGCAATTTTTGCAATGGAAAAGGATCATATTTGTTTCCCACTGGGTGTCTTTTTCCTGTATAACTTTCCTCAGTGGAGTGCCATAGTAACAAGGGTGATGTTCAAATTTCTTTTTTGAACCACATAGAAATACATATTAATACTGACATTAATATTTAAAAAGCCAACTTCTTTCTCTCCAGGAGGACTTTTACTTTGCAAAGCAAAGTAGCTCTCTGTTGCAGAATTGTTTCTAAATAACATTACAGTTTAAAAATAAAAGTAAAACCTTAAAGCACTTATTACTGGAAGCTTTACCCATAATGAATAATAATCAACTATCTTAAGAGATGGGTTAATATTTTCTCAGGACAAATAGGTCTTTTTTACTTTTTTTTAGAGGTCTCAATAACATATCTGCTCATTAAAATAACATTTTATGTTGAATATACAGGATTAGTTTAATAAAGAGAAAAACAAATTTCAAATAAAAGTTTGCTTTATTAAAATTGTAAGATGTTTTGAAGGCAGAAGCAGGCAAAAAGTGTTATTAGAAAATGTTTTAATCCTAATAACTTTGTCCTCTTTTAACAGAAAAGCTTAATGCCTCAATGTCACTGACAGGAGAAACAAGCTGTGATAGACAATTCATTATTTTTCTCAAAGTCATTGTATTTTTTAAGGAAATATCTTTATTCTCTTTCTGTTTGGGAATGAAAAATAAACCCCAAAGTATTTTCACAGATCAAATAGTCCTGATTATCTTTGAAAAAAAACACCAACCCATATCTGGAAAATGTGTTTAATTTAAATTCACTATAATTGAAAACAGTTGTCTTGGGGCAACTTTATGATGTGTATCCCCTATCGCTGCTCTATGCCCAGAAATTAATTTTGTGCCTTTCTTTGCCTTTAAACTGAGCCTGAGAGGGGGGAGAGAAAAACGAGGGAACTTTCAAAGCAGTTTGCAGTTTGTTTTCTTGTTTCAAGGACACAGAGATACAGACTCCTCTGGGGTTCTGGGGCGGCAAGAGGAGCGGGCGGAAGCACCCTGCTTGCTTCCTTTCCAGCCAGCTTTCAGCCAGTTTTTCAGCTCCTTTTTCTCCAGAGAGTTGAACTTTGTTTTCCTGGGACTCTGATTTTTCCCTTCTTCTCTGCTGGACGGTTTCAACATCAGAATACATCGGGAGGAATTTCCACCGACCTTTGGCCCTGCAGGGGAGCCCACCACCCTGTCCCAGCTCCAAAAGGGGGAGAGAGAGAGACTACGGAAGGACTCTGACATTTTCCCAGGTTTCTCTCCATAACGAGAGGTTTTATTTAGCACTATTACCCTTTTTCTGTGTGTTTGTTAAATAAATAGTTTTTACCTCTTTCACTTTCCTTTGAGGAAAATTCATTTTTTCCCAAACCTGGTGGGGGAGGGCTGGTTGCAACCTGCCTTCTATCAGAGGATATATTTCCAAATTTGTCCAAACTGGCACAAAACTATGAAAGGGAAAGCTAATTTTTTGAGGTTGTGAGCAGTTTTAGCAATGATTTAATCTGGAATTTCAAGTAAATAATGAACTGGGAGCCAGTGAAGACTGCCTTTTAAAGTTTCTTACCTTATTACCCTCTTCTAATCTCTGCTGCGCAGCCAAGGCTTTATCTTCTCTTCTGCTTTGTTCAACTAGTTTCTTCTGCCTGTATTCAGCTGCAAAGTTCACATCCAACCTTCATAGTCTATCCCTTTGTTTTCTTCCTCTTCCATAAAACACCGTCTGTGACAGCGACAAATGTTTGGTGGCTCTGTTCAACGGCTGAAGAGTATACTGGCATCAAACTTCTCAATGAGTCACTAGCTGTGCTTCTCACACTTCTGCTGCAGGGAGCCCAGATTTCAAGGGGTTCATAGGAACAGTAGTGCAAATGTTGGCTCTGGCAGCCTTGCATACTGGAATGAGGATGCTTATTTCTTCTTGTACTGGCTCCTGTGTTATTGCTGCTAAGATGAGCAATAACTGAACAGACCATTCCAAGACAGAACCACTTCTACTGAAGAAAAGAAGTTTCTTTTAACTTTATAGAGTGCTGACACTTGCAGACCTTTCATGTAGATTGTGATACATTTCAATAGTATTATGGTCATGCTTTTAAGGTTTGTATGATTTTGATTTCCCTTGTCACTGTGTGGTCATTATCCTTCTCTTTACTGTGAAGCTCATAACCACACAGCACAAATAATCTTTTTAGTCATGTTTGTGTGGGACAGTGAAAAGGAGCAGATGCTTAGGGAAACTGTGAAGAAAAATGGCATTTTGGAATGATCCTACTTCTAGCACATCCTTGCTCTTTCTGGCAATTAGTGAATTAGTAATTTCCTGCGTTAATGGTGACAGGCCAACTGTGATGCATAATCACCTCCTACAGATTTGTACTATAAATCTATGGATCTTTCAGATCTTTCCCATGTTTTTCACATCCTATGTCCTGTCCAGGTGTGTTTTGTAAATTGTGTAGGTAAGATATTGTGGATATTGTGTGGGTAAGAGTACTGCTTTCTTTTGGTTTAAACCAAAGGCACATTAAGTGCCGTTCCCAGCTCTATATGCTTTCTGTATGACCTTGGCAAGTCACTGTGAATATGAGATGCAAAATAGAACTTGAATGGCTTAGTTTTAGACACCATAGGTTTTGACTTTCTGGCTCCTGTGTGTCAGGGTAGTCTAGAGGTATGTGTAATGTTTTTACATTTTCAGGACATGTTCATTTTTCAAACCAGTGAAACAAACAAAAAATCATATAAAAGATGACGAAGTGTCTCCAGCTGTCTAATGGGGAGTTTTCATTTAGAAATGTAAATATTATGGCAACAGACTAATAATATGTCTGCAGACTGAAGAGTTTTATGAATCCAGCTCCATCAAAATGTTCCATATTCCTGGATTTTCTTCCTGACTGGGGATTCCAAATTAACTTCAATGAGCCTGAGACATCTGGTGTCTGATCACCAACATATGAAAAAATGTTTGAAAAATACAACATTCCTTTAAGTGTAGGTGTAATATTTATGTAGATGTGCCAGTTTGGACAAATTTGGAGGAAAAATATCCTCTGATAGAAGGCAGGTTACAACCATCCCTCCCCCACCAGGTTTGGGAAAAAAAAAATAAGTTTTCCTTGGAGGAAAGTGAAAGAGATAAAAAATATTTATGTAACAAACACAGAGGAAAAGGGATAATAATGCTAAATAATAAAACCTCTCACTGTGGAGAGAAACCTGGGAAGATTTCAGAGTCCTTCCATAGGTGTGGTCTCTCCCCTCCTCCTCGGAGCTGGGTCATGGTGGGCCCACCTCTGGGGCCTCGGTGGAAAATTCTCCTGATGTGTTCTGATGTTGAAACAGTCCAGAAGAGAAGAAGGGGAAAAAACCCCAAAGTCCCAGGAAAACAAAGTTCAACTCTCCGTCTCCCTCCAGAGAAAAGGAGCTGAAAACTGGCTGAAGAGCAACAAGGGTGCTTCCTCTGCCCTTGCTGCTGCAGAAGTAGTGGAGTTTGTGTGTGTCCTTGAACAACTGCTTTGAAAAGTTTGCTTGGTTTTTTTCCTCTCCTCCCTCTCAGGCTCAGTTTAAAGGCACAGAAAGGCACAAAATTAATTTCTGGGCATAGAGCAGCGATAGGGGATACACATCATAAAGTCACCCCAAGACAGTAGAGTACTGAAGTCAGCTCTAGTATTAGTTGGGGAATTATGAAAACTTCAATAGTCCACCAAAATATTTACTTCCACTTGTCCTCTACAGACAAACTTAATATAAAATGAACAGACTGTGGAATGAAACTTGTGTCTTTGATTTGAATTAGCTTTTATTACTGAAAAAGCGTGGGGGTTCTGTTTCTCAGGATCTCCCAGTTACTTTGCTCAGAAATCCTCCAGGCTTTTCAGCACAGCGAACCAGTTGCACAATAGAGCTCATCCCTCTGCACCTTCTTTGACTGCACTCAAACTATCTTCACCTGTAAACTATCTTTACCTGTTTGCTCCCCCCACCCCTTCCAAATGTTTGTGCTCCCATTTTTGTAGCTAAAGAAGTTTCTTTACTGATGTGGTTCTGCCCAGGCACACCATGCAGTGTAGCCCTTTGGGTACTCCCTGTTTTTTGTAGCTGTAATGATTATCTAAGAGAGGTAAATCACTCCCCCTCTTGGGTTTGCATCCAGTTCTGTCTTTCTGTCAGCCATTTTTTACTTTACAATGTAGCAATTAATTGTGTCTGGGAACTAAATATGTTGTGAGGTTGGGACAGCAATATTCTTAGATCTGGATAACTTTTATCGAGCAGGACAGATCTGTCTGTAGATGTTAGGCTTTAGATGCTGCCAGAAGTATTTTTCCTAATAATGTTTTCTTAACCATGTCTAACAGGGAGCAAGTCTTTCATGCGCAAATATCACTCTTATGAAAGAGATTTTTTTTTATTGCTTTTTTTTTTTTTTAACCTCGTGAGAATATCATCATCAAAACTATGAGTAAAGGAGTGTGAGAAGAAAGGAATATTTGCTGAAGATGGACTGTGACAATTTCATCACTCTTTTGAGCAGAGGACAATGTTGAAATAATTTCCTTTTGATTGTCATTAAAATGTTCTGAACTTCTGCATAAATTCAAAGTTATTTCCCGTGTTTCATTTTCTCTTCTTCATCCCTCCCTCCCTCCCTTTCCTTCCTGGCTTCCCCCACTAGGCTGGGAGGTGGCACTCAGAAACATTTCTGTGGCAGGAAGAGTTTTTGAGTATAGCACAATTCTAGGATTCTGGTAGGGAAACCTGGAAAATCAAAATAAACTAGAAATGTGTAATGCTGTTTGTATGCAATTAATTTTGTTATGGTTAACGCTACATGCTCAATTCTTTCCTTTTAATCCCACATATATCGAAAGAGTAAACAAACAAACAAATAAAATCCCAAACAAACAAAAAAATCTTATGAAAATTAACTTTCTGTCTGAGAATGTTGCCCAGATGCAAATTTTCTGGGCTAAATATCAGTAGTTACCTTGGTAGACAGCCAGGAAGGTAACAGTCTTCTGCCTCAATGCAATGTGAGCATGATGTCCAGACAGGCAGCCAATGTTGTGTTGTTTTAGGGAACCTGCAGATCTAGTGAAGTTAGTGTGTATGCTTATGTATGAATTAAACCCATGTGGACATCTTTTAAATGGACATATTTATTAGTACAGATATGTTTTTTTTTTAAATATTGTAACCTGGTAATTGGCTGAATTTCAGTAAGAGTAAAGGCACTTTTTGTTATTTGTTTTAATAAATTTTTGTTATTTATTTAAATCTGTGTGCCACTTCTTCTCTTCCTCTTTGACTTGAATTTTAGAAAGACAGATGACAGAAAATTTCCAAAACACTTAGAGAATTTCCTGTTAGACATCATCCACATCTGCCAGACTGCACTTCATAATTACTCCAGAGCATATATGTGTTCAAGATATTTTCTGAATAATTAATGTGTGTAATGACTTCTGAGCTACAGGAATGACTGTGCTGGTGACAAAAGGGACAATGTGCTATTAGTTCCTGGAGGTTGTTTTGTGGATGTTGCTGTGATACAACTCCTTTTTCACATTGCTTTTTGTGACAGATGTCTGACTTCACCTTGAAGCAAATTGCAAGCGGAAAGAATAGGTGACTTTTAAAAAGTGGGCCATTTCTGATTGATTTCAAATTTAGAAAGATATGCTTGCTGCAGTTTGGAATTATCCATATTTGTATGTAAGAAAATTCAAGAAACTCATCAACAATGTATTGCAGTGGATATTATTTTTTATTGAAATGGCTTCACTTAGAAAAAACCAAACCTTTCAAACATTCTTCTGATTTTCTCTTTTCTTAGTAAAACTATGTCCTTCATCATGAGTGTGGCCTCATGTGAAATTACTTAGAGTTTCTGTCTTCAAACTGAAATTACTTGCATAAATTTAATAAATCATGAACAGCCACCATAACAAGCAGGCTAGCCTTGTCTAAAACTTCTCCCTACTGACCCATATACACAGATATACTTTCTTACAAATTACTCATTATAGTTAATTCAGGGAATACTCCTGCAAGCCTCCAATGTATATATAAAGATTTTGATAGAAAAGTGTAAAAGAGAATAGGAGGCTCAATTTTTTTTGTATAATTGAAAGGCATGTGCTGTTTAAAAAGCAATGCAGTTCGTATCAAATGCATTTGTAGAAGTTATGAGCTTGGAGGTGGAAAGAGATTTTACTTTCAATGTTTACTCAGGTTTTTCAAAAGTGTGGCAGAGTTGCTCAGTTGCTGTCAAAGGTTTAGTAAAATTATTGTCCACTGTTGTAGTGTTTCTGAAAATTAGACATTCTGCTTCATAAGCTTTTTCATAAGCTTTTAATTCTATGCAGCATATTTGCACACTATCAGTTCAGAAAGCAGCTTTATATTCTGTGTAAAAGAAATGGATATAAATGTCCACAGAGAGGAAATCAGCCACATGATAGAAGATCTTATTGGGTCTTATTTAACTAGTTTCTATTTGGAAAAACATTGAAGATTTAGTAGTATTTGAAGATACTTACCCAAGGTGCAACATACTTCTGTCATGTTCATTCACTTCAGCACGTAGGGGACATTAAGGATTGTGAAGTGAAAGTGCATTTTTTTTCATTAAGCTTTTATGAAGTAACCAGAGCTTAGCTGTTTTAAATTCATAATTATTATCAGTAATTAGGTCTGGAGAAAAATTTAGTTGTATTCCCTTTTTTTCCATGAATGTGTGTGCATATAAACACACATAGGTACTCTGTAATTTTTTTTCCCCAGGAAGCTTTTAAATTATTTGATCTTATCTGCAAGAAATCAGGATGAGAAGCAGTGAAGATTTTAAAATGTGAAGGTGGGAAATTTCAATACTGTATCATTTTTATGTCCTCTCCTGGCAGTTCTCTTCCTTCTTTCTCTTCCCATCTTTCCTCTACAGCCACTCCTGTTCTCCACCCAGAATGAATATCTGCATAATTGTGGAATTTCTAGTAATAATGTAAACTTGTGGTGTTGCAGAATTACTGAGGGATCAGGGACATGGATCATTGATAGAATTATGGGATCAATAAAAGAACTATACAAGCAATAGGCCTGGAAGCAAAAGGCCTGTGTGTGAGAAAAACTCTCCATGAGAAAATCCCTGTGTGACAGGGCTGGGAACAAAGAGGGAATTTGAAGATTTGCAGCTGTTCAGATAAGACCGGGAGAGAAGGGAGGTAAACTTTGAATTCTTTTTATCATAACATAACTGTAGAAGCTTGCCAATGTAAGTCCAATTAGGTAGAAGTAGAAATGCGCTTTGATAAGTTTTAAGCCACTTAGGAGTTAACAAGCTGGTATACTATGTAAGTGCCTCTGGATTGCTAATAAACGGAGCTTGCTTTTATCAACCATATTGGTTTGGACTGCATTTCCTCCCCCCGCCGGAGTCCCTGGGCTTCTCTTCTTTTTACAGTTCCAACACTGTGGCATTGTATATTTTCAATTCTCTGCAGTTATACTGCTCAGGATGTAGTTCTGTTTGACCTTTTTGCAATACGTGTTTATCAGACACTCTGGTAAGGCCATATTGGAAAGCAAAATATATAGAACAAAGAAGTGAAATTGTTTTCCTGATGTGATTATATCACCACATTCAAAATCTTCTAGACTATGGTACAAGATTTTTATTGAGGGCACTGATTTACTTTAAAATGTCAGTTCTTATTGGTAAACTGCTTTTGAAACAAATAATACCTCGATTGTGTGTAACATGATGAGAAGCTGTAAAGAAGTAGAGTAAGGTCTCAAAATTTACTTATTGCTTTCACTTTATTTTTTCTTCCCTGCTTGAAGATATAATAATAATAATGTACATGTGTGTCAGTGGATGGACAAAAATAATGTTTTAATTTCTTAAGTTAGTTTTTATATGTATTTGATAACAATATAAATTTTGTTTCATAGTGTGCTTTTAAATATCGCTACTGAAGTATTGGCTAGGTGGGCATCTTCATTGTCTTTCACATGCCGGACTTCGTGATTTGTAATAATGACTTTCAACTGTTTTATTTGTTTAAAAAAATCTTTCTGGTTCACAGCAATGTGTTCTCTGTTTCCATGCTGGCTAAAATGCCAGTCTTTTATCTGACTGAAATATTTGTTAAATTATGTACTTATTTTGAACCAGTGTCTTCTTTTCTTCCTTAGTTATGAAATGAAAATTAGTAAATTAAATAAGAAGGAAAAAGAACTGGCAAGACACCACAGTATACTTGAGAAGAATGTGTTCGCTTAAGTCTATTGTGTTCAGCTGCAATTGTGTGTGATTTTTGTTTAACTATTAGGAGGCTCAATGGAAACAAATTCTCCCTTGTTGGAAATTAAAACATCCTCCACACTTATACTAAAAAACCTCTATAGTTTCAAGCAATTTCTAAGGACCAGACTCTTTTTTAGACTTGACATCCCTCCATCTGTGCTAATTGTCCTTTAGTCTTGAATTCCCCCCCGACAAGTGGATCTGGATTTAAGTGTAGAGCTAAAACCAACTAAAGTATCACAGGGCTCCTCTGAATTTTTCATCTCTTGATGACTGTAATTGAGATGTCTATTGTCTGCTTGTCCCTAAGCAGATTCACTCTCAGCAATTTTTAAAATTAGAAAAATAATAACTGAAGACCACAGAAAGAAATGTTGTTGTTTCAGTGGTTTAGGGATAAAGATTTCACCTAGAGAAACTGACATTAAGGGAGATGCAGTCAGATTGGATTTGTGTTGAAAAATACAAATGCAAAAATGACAAAATGATTATTTCATTCCTGACAGGGAAAGAAGAAAAGACTATGGTCTAGGTTGCTGATGAGGATGATTTTACAATGTAAGTTAATGGAAGCTTTTTTGTTTTAGTTTTGGATTTTTGAAAGTCTTTCAGTGTACAGAAATAGATATTTTTAATTGTCAGTTATGTAGCAGTCCTCTGGTTTTGCTTCTAAAGAGCTGGTGACTTTCACCTTCTACGGAATTTTTTTGTTTTCTTCTCTGAAAGAGCTTATCCAGAAGATGCAAGAGGCAAAAAATATATAAATTTTACAGGGACAATAATACAAAAAGAATTTAGTGAGTTGTGGTACCTATTTATAGAATAGTTAATAAGAAAATTTCACTGTAAGCTTTGAATGGTTGCATAAAATCTGTTTTTGTTGCTTGGCTTTCCTTCTGTTTTAGGCTATCTTTTAGAAAAAGAAGGTGTTCCAGAGTTACAATATCATTTAAAATGTTTTTTTAGACGTCGTGTTAGGGAAAAGAAAAATAATTTGTTAAAAGAAATTGCCTGATACGTCCAAGAGTCTGATGAAGGAAAATGCTTTCAAGTGTTATTAGTATAACATTTCTAGTCCAGTAGAGGGAGCTGGAATGCTGTTCTACTTTGTGTTTGTACTAGAGATAGTTGTTTATCTAACAGAACTATATTGAATTTCAATATGATTTTTATCTTTAGAACACCAAATTATCTTCATAAGAATTGTCTTTTAGAAAAACTAGACAGACAGAGCTGCCTTTCTTATACCTTTTTTGTCTTTTCTATATCAAAGAATCACAGAGTGGGTGAGGTTGGAAGAGACCACAGTGGGTCATCTGGTCCAATCCCCCTGCTCAAGCAGGGTCATCCTATAGCACAGGGCACAGGATTGTGTCCAGATGAATATCTCCAGTGCGGGAGACTTCACAATCTCTGTGCGCAATCTGTTCCAGTGCTTGGCACTCACACAATGTGTGAGCTTTTGGGGCTGGCCCTGGGGTTGGTCACACAGTAAAGAAGTTCTTCCTCTTCAGGTGGAACTTCCTGTGCCTCAGTTTCTGCCCATTGCCTCTTGTCCTATTGCTGGGCACCACCTGGAAGACTCTGTCTCCATCCTCTTGATACCCTCCCTTCAGACCCTTATAGACATGGATGAGGTAATTCTCAGCCACCTCTTCCCTGGACAGGCCAGCTCCCTCAGCCTTCCCTCCTTAGTGAGATGTTCCAGTCCCTTAACCAACTCTGTTGCCCTCACTGGACCAGCTCCAGGAGCTCCATGTCTCTCTTGTCCTGAGGAGTCTTTAATGTTAGTTTTATTTCGCAATTAATTCTTTTTATCCCTTCACAAGGATTATGAAACAAAACCTGTAAGTATTAGTAGCCTACAAAATTGGTTCCTAATCTATGTACCTAATTCATGGGTGCATGTACACAGTATATCCACAGAAGAAAATATGCTGAGTAGAATGCTCTGAAACAAGTATTAAACCGGGGATACAAATGACATACTGGTAGGTCTGTTGTATCTCAAATTTGGGATATTTATTAAGCTCAGTTGTTGTTGTTTGTAGGAGTTTCATTCTGGGTTTTGTTTGGTTTTGTGTCTTGGCAGATTACCTGCATATATAAATTAGCTTACTGTTTGCAAAAATCCTTTAGTAAAGAATTTAGATCTAGTCTTTAGTCTTAACATCAAACAATGCTAAAGACAGAAGTTTTCATTACCAGTACCTGTACTCCAGATTGCTTTCTTTCCCCAAAACATTTATGTTTATTATTATAGGCTGTTTTAACTTGCAGCTTGGGATGAAAGGAAGAAAATTCATACTCTTCCTAAAATCGCCTGTCCTGATGAAAAGTATTTCAATTATAACTAGAAATATGATGAGAAAAGACATTTTTACTCTTAAAATGAGAAATATTTTTGATAGTGTCATGGAGAGTACCTGTCTTAGAATGGATGAGGTTGGAAGGGACCTCTTGAGGTGATCTGGTATGGCCACCTGCTCAGACAGGGTCGCTGGCTGTGTCCAGATGCCTTTTGAATGATTCTGAGGATGGACACTCCACATCCTCCCTGGCCAAACAGAATGTGTGAAACAGGATATAAAGGGATGAATAAAAGGTCACCCATGGTATTCTAAGGCTTGTAGCACTAAATAATCTTCCACAGTAGAACCTAATGACTCAACAGTTTAGACAGCTTAGTATGGAATTGTAGCTGATGAGATCACATTGAGAAAAGTGAGTGTTTTGTCACTTAAGTTTTGCATAATGGCATTTAAAAAAATTATGCAATGGAGTGAATTTTTAAGCACTAAAGCAAAAATAAAACCCCAAACCTGCAGAAGTCTAGTATCATATTGAATAAAGAATAAAAAGTGACACTAGAGATTTTTCTCTATGTTGTAGAAGCAATAAATTTGCTTCTTCCATTTTTTTAGCAAGCAAAAAGTCCATGGAAAGTCATGATTTTAAATAAGAGATTTTATTCCCACCTTAAAGTCATAAGAACTGTGCTCATTTTATATTTTTCTTCTTACTTTTTTCCTTTATTTTCTCAATTGATAGGTTTCTAAAAGATAATCCTCCTAATCAGGATTGAACACATTTTAAAAGTAGAGTTCTTTCCCTCTTGAAGGAGCTTGTGCACTGGCAGGGGGAACAACTTACTTCTAGAGGTGTAAACCTGCCTGCCATTTAGGGGTTATTATTCTTTAGCAATTCATATTATGATGCCTTAAGCTTTAAAAATGTGGCAAATTAATATGACACTGTGATAAACTGACAAATCTGGTTTTTAAGTTGCAGGAACCGTTCAGTCTCTTGGTGTTTTGCTGTGATATTATTATGGTGGTAGGTATTTTATAATGGAAAGTTTGACATTGAGGGTCTTGCAAGGACTACAGGTGGGCATGAAAATAGTCTTTGATTTGTTGTTTTTCAAAGCACTCTTGTTATCTGGGAAATTGGCAGCAATGTCGAGGCAAAACCTTAAAAGTCAGGGTTATCTTTCTTTTATTTCACTACTTCCATTCCAGGGATATTGAGTAATAAATGCAGATATAAATTTAACTTGCAGGGTACCCAGACATCATCCTATTCATTCATTTCTACTGAGGATCTATGCTATGAGGCATGTTGTGACTACTGTCCCTCTGCAGAATTGTGATGCTGGACTTGAAAGTAGGCCAGGTTTCTGATTTTTTGTACAGAGAAATTGAATTGAGCTGAAGCTACAGAATAAAGGGCAACAAGTGCAGAATCCGTTGTGCAACTTTGTGGCACACCTCTCAAATTTAAATTTTGGGAGGAAGGAGAGATCAAAGTAGGAAATCAAACTTGCCTTAGTCTATTCTTTTTTTTGTGAGAATGCGAAGAAGGACTCTACCCTGCTGTTATTCTATGTTTCCATATGCTTCCATCTACGGAGCCATTTGGAGATTATATATGCAGTTTTACATCTGCTCTGATTAAAAATAAAGTTACCCAGAGCAGAGTGTCCTGTACTCTGATCTAAGTTTTGATTTATAGCCTCTCCCTAACACCACATAATAATCAATGAAAGTAAGTTAATATTATACAGTACATAAAAGATGTAATTACATAAACAATGCAGTATTATTTTGCAGAACTGTAGACTTAATACAAAAAACACTGGATAATATATTTATTGAAACTCTGAGGACTATTGACAAATGAATCCAAAACCACTGGAAACACGGCCATCAATTCTTCATACCATGATCACTTACGTCAAAAAGCTGTTAGCAATTACAGAATAAATCAAAGAGCAACATTTTCCAGATCAAAAGCAATGAGTCATTGTTTGACCTTTGTTTAGCCTGAATTCAATAATTTATTAGATTTCAAACAATGCAAAACTAGTGATAAAACCATGGAATAAAGGCCTTATGGATCAATTTAAAAAACACTTGAATGTTGAAAATCTGGATTTAACAAAAGTTCTTAAAATACTGTTTATTGGAGAAGTTGAGTCTTTGAATAAATAATAATTTAGTAATATGAACAAGAAGAAAGGAACCTAAGATTCAAATACAGAATCCGTGTTTTTATAATTCTGTAACAGAGCATATATGCCCAAAATCTTATTATTATGTTTTCCCAAGCAACTGACAGTCTGAGAAATTTATTGCATTTATACTACAAGAAATAAAGAATTGACTTTTCTTTCTACAATACTGTTTCAGACTGAAGTATAAGCATTTATGCGTCCCCATATACAAAGCATCACACAAACACAAATTTCAGTATTACTTTCTGTACGAAATCCACATTTAAATATGCTCCTGATAATATCTTAGAATTTATATTCCATAGCCCTATTGTTATTTGAAGAAATCTTGTAGGCAAAGAAATATAATTCACCTCCAGCCCTTTCAGACAGGCTATGAGTAAGTGAGCATAGTCCTTGTACATATGTGCCATTGCCCTGGACTTTGTTAAAAAACTTGGGGGGGGAGGATGGGTGTCAGAATAAAAATTAAAACAAAAGAGAAATGCCCAGGTTTGGATTTTTGCTAATGGCTGGTTCTCTGATCACCTCCAGTAGATGAAAGTATTGAATATGTACAGCTGTAAGTGGCTTCTTTCCTCAATGCGTTTTTATGGTTTTCTACACTTCAAGTCTGACATTCATGGGAGAGAGGAGGAAACATTCCAATAATCGTAGCACTGTACTCAGCCATGGAGAAAGGATGATGTGATGCAGGTGAAATTGCTTCAGTCCTTGTGGATAGATTTTGTGCCTGTGTAGTTAAGAATAGAGATACTTTCAATGTTGGGAGATAGAGATATGTGACATAGTATTAAAGAACTTTTCTCAAAGTCTTAAACTTGGAAAAAGCTGGTGCCTCATGTTTCTCAATAACATTGGAAAACTTTTGTTTTCGATTTGGCCAAGTTGTAAATTATTTCAGTATACTACTGGTTAGAAAAAATGCTTGCCTTTCCCTCTTATGGGGAATATTTTATATTGACAGAATGGTTTTTGTAAAAGTTAAGTATATTTATATTTCATGTGGATTTAATCAAGAGGAATTTTTCTATTATGACTTTAAGTTTTAAAAATGAATTAGTTAATAATATTCAATTTCTAAAGTGGAAAGGTTATTGCCATTGCTCTGCTTGCAAGAATTATTTACCTTATGAGGAAAAACAGAAAACAAAGGATACTTTAATTTATTTTTATCTACCTGGTTTTGTTGCACGAGAATTTTTCCCCTGGGCTATTTGGCTTTTTTTATTACTGTTGATTTTTATACCTCTGTACCCGCTCCTTTTTTTCACTCATGCCTAAACGGGGGTGGTTTGTGTTTTAAAACACCCTGTAAATATACTACCTAAAACTTCTTCAGATTCATCTATAATACTTCCTGTCAATATCAGGGTGAAAAACATGCCTGGATTGGGTTCTAATTGCAGACAAAGGAGGGTATGAACTTTGCAGGTTGCAATATGGTGGGAAAGGACATGTCTATATTTACAGCAGTTGTTTCAGGTGTTGCATATGTAAAATGTGTTGTTAGCACGTACACTTCCAGTTGCCATAGATTTTAACATCCTTCCATTTTTAAAAAGAGTGTTCAGTTTTGCTTGCTTGCATTTTAATTAATCTTTTCTGGTTTTTATGTGCTTTCTTATTCCATGAAGAGCTAGCACAGCTACACTGCATAAACAAAGACAAGAAAAAAACCAGTTGATAGAAATCTCTCTTTGATTCTGGATCTATTTATTCCTTGTCCATGGAAAGAAACAAGAAAAGAAATTTTTAACAAATATTTTTATTTGGAGCTTACACAGTTTGCAAGAAAGGCTTCATAACTAGTCTTCCAGAACTCTGTGAAGCCCATGCTGCTACTAGCTTGTAGAAGTACTGTCATATATGAAGACCCCGTCTTAGATGTATCCCAAACTCTGCACATGGTGACCTGGCGCTCTGAAAGGCTGGGGCCATTTGAGACTGCTTATTCACCTTTACCTTCAGATGTTTCTCTTTTACATAAAACTCTTTTGTTGCATGTGGCATGACTAGATGCCTTGGAGAATGCTATGGAGGAAGTTTTCCTGTCATCCAGGAGTCTAGAGTTTGGTAAGTGGCAATCAAATAGACACATATATATATAAACCATTGTCATGCATTGTTGTCTTGTGCTTTCACTTAGTATGAGTCAGAAGCAATTATAGATCCAGTCTTTGATATGCTGTTAGGAGCTTTCACATCCAAAATGTTGCAAGATTTGTTGAAACTTATACTTAAATCTTTGCTCAACTTAAAATCCAGCTCCTTGGATTTCAGATCAGGCTCTTCTTTTTTGGCTGTCACTGTTCAAAAACCTTAAGTTGAATATTTCTTGTTGCTTGGGGTATTGAAAGGGAGAAAAAATAAGACCGTGGGAACTGTAATTGTAATATTCATGTAGGCCTGTCACTCTACTTTGAGGCAAACATAAATTCTATGTAAGAACTTACTTTTCTTTGATAAAGAAGGTTTTTGACCTTTCATGTAATCTTTTATTCTTAAGATGCTCAGCTCTGACTTCAAAGGTAAGAGTATCAAGCTATTCTGAATCCTTGTCTTCTCTAAAAAAGCAAAGTGCTTCGTGACAGATGTCAACACAGATGGGAAGTTGAGGAAATGAAGTTGTTGGAGCAAACTTGAACCAATTCAGCAGAGAATTGAGGAATTGAGGTCAGGTTAGTGTCTGGTATATACTTTTTCCTTGGATATGGACAATTGTGACTACTTACTTCTTTTGACACTTTTTCTCACACTTAATGCTTTTTTTTTGGATTTCAGTAGCCTGGCTCATTGTCACAAACCTGGCCCACCTTTTGAAGTGGTGGAAGGACATCTATGACTTTACTACTAGTTATTAGAAAGGGTAGAATAAAACCTTGTATAGAAACAATCTTTGAGGGAGAACATGGGTTTCTTAACATTCTTATTTTTTAAAATTTCTATTTCTGTACATGTTTTCATATTTTGATTTTAGTTAATTCTAGTACTTTGTCTGAAATCCAGTTTGGTTTTAGTCTTAGAATGATGCTTTCTGTAAAAAATTTCTAAAATAAAATATTAGAAATCTCTTTTCAAATAGTGAAACTCCCTGATGGAACCTTGCTGCCACGTAGGCTGCTTAGAGAGGAAGATTTTCAGTTCTGTGCAATTTCAGTGTTATGCTTTCCCTCAAATTAATTTTTTCACTTATATAAGTTCCTTCCTGAAACCTTCTCTAGATATAATGAGTCCAATCCTTAGATGTGAGGGCTGATTTGATGTGTGTTGACTCCAGTGGAAAAGCAAATTGATTTTTTAATGAAGGAAGACTAATATCAGGCTGGCAAGTTGGTTTTACACTATTGAAGCTTTTTGATTCCAAGGAAACTCTCATTCCTTCTCATCACTCAGCCAAAATTGTGTTTTCTGATCCATAGAAGTTCATGCATCTGTGCACATGATATACAGTCTTCAAATATAATTCTTTTCTGTTTTATTCCTTTTCTGCATTGACATAGGACTGTGCATGCTGCCTTTCTTGCAAGGTGATCATTGCATCTTCTCTCTTCCAGGTAAAGGAGTTATGCTTTTTGTTAGTTCTGAAACAGTGGAGGTACTTTCATTTCCCAATACTGAAATGTCTGGTCAGGCAGACAGGTGCAGGTTCTCTTGCTTTTGTTGCACAGAATATCTACGAATCTGAATCGTGCATTTCTTCCCACTGTCCTCTGGTCCTACACCCTTGCTCTGACACTGTTATTTTGATAGACCACGATGTTCCCCTCCTTATGACACTGAAATAACTGAGAATATTCTCTCTACTCTGAACTTCTTATAAACCCAATGTTGCAGTGCCTGAGTAGCTCCTTTTCTGTCACAAATGGATTCTGTGTTTGTTTTGCTGCATAAATATTCAGAAAATGCAAGGTGCTTAAATCTGTAAAATATAGCCATGTTTTCCATTAGCAACATTTCTTTTTGGAAGTGTTTTTCATTTGCCTTACTAATTATCTACTAATCCTTCAGACAGTAGAAAATACTGGAGTCTATTGTGATTTATCTTTCCTTTGCTCTACTTTGTTAACTGCTTTTGCCATTAAAATGATGGGATAGAAAAGTACGACCTTTGAGGCTCAGGGCTTCCAAACTTACGCAGGACATTTTGTTTTCCTAAGTGAAATGTAAATACCCACAATTTATCTGCTTTAAATTCATTGCAGTTTGAATTTTCTTACTCCTTTGAGTCCCTTAGGATGTAGTACTTGTATCTATAATTCAGCATTTTAATAAAAAAGGAAAAGGTGGCTGGGGAGAGTGGAAAGAAAGCTGCTTAGCCAGATATCATTCTATATCCCCAAATATCTTTCCTTATTTCAGATGTGTCATTTTGGTCTTAGTTTTTCCCCCACTTAACATTAGTGAGGCTGCTGTGCTTCTGGTCCTTCATGACACTCTTGCAGTTCAATATTCTGGTGCTGCATGTTTAATATAATATTAATTAAATTGAACTGAACTTGTTTTGGTATATGTGAGTGGCAGGAAAACATAGCATAGAAGAAAGGATTCACATTGTTAAAGGGAAAAGTGCTCTAGTACAAACAGTGTTATCTTCTGTCAGTCCCTGTAATGGTCCCAACTCCCTCATTCACAAGAGCAGCCAGTAGTGTAATTTCAAAAGATGCTCTCTTTTTCCCCTGCCAAAAATCTACCATATTTTTTTTCTAAAGGTATTTTGCTCATCAGACAAATTGATTCATGTTCACTTGCTCAGGCAAAGTTACTCCTAAATGAATATGAAACAGGAAACGCCTAGGAAGTCACCATATCTTATGATATCCTCCATCAGTTGCTCAAACCTTCTAACCTGGAAATTTGTTTTCCTTTACCTCACCTGTTACAAGGAATTGATAAAAGATACTCTGTCGAAGTTGTCAAGGTGAGAGGGATTCCAGGTTTAAGCTACATGAATAAGACTGCTGTTTGGTTTATTTAGTATTTAACATATCTTGTATTTATGAGATTTTATTTAAAATTAGATTGGATGGGATGCTTCTAAGTTTGGGGTCAATTCAGATTTTGAGTTATCACAAATATATTACTGGATCTTGTTGGAATTTGTCATCAAAAAAATGTATAAAATTTTGCAGAGTTTAGGAGGAAAATCAAAACTGAACAGAACAACTTTTCTTTTGAATTGAGAACAATAGGCCTGGAAACCACGAGCTTCTGTTTATTTACTGCAGACAATCTTCTATAACTGTGGAGCTCAATTTTAGTAGTAATATCAACATATATCCACTGATATGGCTGAAGGGTTGATTTCAGTTTTTATATTTTTTGTCTGTCTGACATTTCCATCAGGCTTTTGCAAAATTGGGTTATACATCTAATGTCTAGCTGTTGGTGTGAGCACCAACATTGTGTCAAGTCTTTCCCCATTGTCCAGAGGAACAGTAATTCTGAAAGATGATGTGCCTATACAACACAGAAGGTGGCTTAAGGCTGACAACCAAATAGATCATATAAGATCAATATGTGAATGTAGAGAGAAACATGAACAGCTAGAGAAGATACTCTGAACCAACTCCTGTTCATATTTAATAGATGGTGCTTTTAAAATTGCTGTTCCTTGGTTTTCAGTATCAATTTCCATATGCCGCCATATAACCTCACTCTTACCACCTCATTACTAAGGACAATATGAGAAAGGAGAGGTGGGATCCTTCTGTTGAGGTATAGCTCTCCATCCAGGAGAAAGATACTTTGTCTATGAAATTTTCCCGTATTTGCATATCTTGCACTTTTTACCCTGGGACAACTATGAACGAGAGAGTTCCACTGAATCTTCCTGAGCTCTTTTTCTGGTTTATAAACATAATTTTTCATTTCTAATTTTTCATTCCAAAAGTACTTGGAGAACAGGTTAATTTTTCAAATTAACAGATTATAAAATCTGAATACGAAATTTATTATCCAGATATTAATACAACATTTAGTGGTGTTGGAACAAAAATGGATCAAACCCACTCTCTCTGTATGTCCTTTCAGATAACTGAATGCATAAGGACTAAAGAGATGACTGCCTGTTTGAAACTAGATTCATGCAGCTGTTACCCTCATTGCCTATGGAAATATCATGTGTGAGTGCTTAAAAAATCTGCAGATATAAAGATATCCCCCATTTGCTGCCTCTCCTCCATTGGGTCAGGAATTTAGACTGGTTTGATCTCAGTGGTGTTAATCATCAAGACTAGTTTTCATACCAGTTTGTATGTCTGAGTAAAGATCTCCTTAAGAAGCAGTGGCTCTTTCAGGGAATCAGAAATTGCTTTGGAATTTCAGAAGCATGTTTCAGGATTTCGGGCTTCTTATTCATATTTAATTAGGCCTATCTTGATCTATCGCTCACCCACAACTTTCCCCCTTTGATTCCTCCCTAAAAATGGTGGTGTCTATTGCTTGTCACTTCTCTTCAAACGGCTTACACAACTGATGGGTTTTTTCCTCTCTAAAAAGAAATTTGTCTGTAAATTTATCTCTGTCCTTTTGTGGGCTAATGAAATCTTTCAAATCCTCTTTAGACTCTTCTCTGTGAGTTTGTTGAAGGCAATAAGCTCAGGATTGAGAACAGAATTTCATTAAGCTCTAGGAACCTGAAGCTATCCTGATTTTATTTAGGTATTTTATTTTCTGTTCTTTTTCTATTTGTTGTCACAGCCAGGCTGAAGTTGTGAGCTAGGTTTTGGTCTCAAAGGACATATCCACTCCCTTTACCTCCCTCCCCTACAGCTTATGCACAGTTTTAATAACAAAGTAGAACTAGAGATTAAAAAGATCAGTTACTTTATTTTTCTATAGATCACAGGCATGTCATCAAGCTATCCCTGTCTTGTGTCTCATTGAAATGTAAGGTGCCCCTGAGGAAAGTTTCTTGTGTACTGGCACTCCTAAGAGATGTGGTTATCTGCAGAGGCAAGAGGCATTGGATGATACACTGAAACTTGGCCACTGGCTCGACCTTCCCATTGTACTGGTCAGCAGAAGTTGCTAGCTACCAAGGTCTGGGAAGAAAATGGACTTCTTTTCCATGAAAAAACTAAGTGCATTTTTGATATTTAAAGTCCTATGAATGACTACTTTGATATCTCTATTGCCTTGTGTAACTCCATATCCTCTCTGGCATGGGAAAAGTGTATTGTTTGCTTAGTGAATTACTATTTCCTGTATATTTTTTCCCCACCTGTTTATCTTCAAATGCATGGGAACATAAGCAAAAACTAGAATTTAAAACCAAAATGTATTTAATGCTGATATAAATTATTTCAATTGAAGGACTAAGTTATCAAACACAGGGATAATTCTGATCTTTAAAATTGGAAGAGACATACTGAGCACTTTTTAGCTCCTTTTGTGCAAATTTTGCCTCATAGGATATTGAATTCATAAAGTGATCATCCTCCCCAATGTTCAGCATATAGTTTTTTTATAGGAATTTTAAAATTGAAACCCATAAGTAATGTAATTATTATCAAGAATATGAATATAAGTTCAGCTAAAATTTCAGTTATTAAGTCCAAGAGAGGTATAAGTCCTGTTGTAATACAGCAAACAGTCAGAAAGCTCAGATTAAAATTCTTTGAAGACTAAAAAGAGAAATATACTGTGAGTAGAGCTAGAAGTTTAGAGTGAAGTCTTGAGGTTTATCAATTATTAATACAGAGTATGAGCAATGAAAAGTTCATAAGGAAACTATAAACTTTTTTCCAGCTGGAGATTCCTTGGGGTGAGCTGCTGGTGAGACTCTAAATATTATAGATGCTTGGAATGAGGAATGTGCTATAACACTGAGAAATACCACTGGGACAACAAAAAAATGGCTTGGAAAGGCATTTGCTGTAAGTGCTGTTTCTGATCCAGTGAGTGTTCCTGCTTGGGTCCAGGAGGACACCGAGCGCTGGAGATCACACAAGCTTAAACAAACCACACGTTATTGTCTAGCACTCTGCTTACTTGATTTTTATTTTTCATGTCTCCCTTCTAGACCTCCACAAAATTCCTAACAGACAGAATTGAAAATGAATGTTAAAACTGTGAACCAAATACAGACTGTAGATATGTAGCTTATGTATCATAATAACTTTTCAAGACTTTCTTCCTTATTCATAGAATAAATATTTTCCAAAAGTACAGGATTCAGAAAAGAAATGGAATGTGAGGTACAATCGTTCAATTAATACAGTGAGAGAAAATTCTTAATTCAAGTGTATGAAATCAGCTTAAGGTGGGATACAGAAAAGAAACAGAACATTATTACCTGAAGTGATATTTATTTAAAAGGTTACCTGGAAGGGTTATTCAGTGAGCTGTTTTTCGGCTGTTCATTGTCTTTCCATACAATAACAGAAAAAAATTGTATAAATTCTATGAACAAAATTACTATTATGTTCTTCCTTTTTTTTCTCCTCTCTCTAAGACTAACTTTATATCTCAACCTTGTATACACATGGAAAAATTCTAATGCTTATTACATTAATAAATCTACAAATTCATAGCTTCTCTGCCCTCCTAGTCCCGAAATAAAACAGTTTTTTTACTATTTTCTTTTTTTTGCCTTTTTTTTTTTTACAATTTTTTCAGGTATTTTCAATGGAATTCCAACAGTAGAGTAAACTGAATACTTGGTATAAAAACCTTTCTTGAGAGCAGATTTCCATATTGTCAGTGTGTATTGGGAGACCTTGCTTTACTGAGTCTCTTGTTTCTGAAAGTAATTTCACAAAACAAATCCTACTTCTATTTGTCAATTTCCAGGGAGTGCACCATGCATTGGAAGGCTAGGGATTCCTGACTTATGTCAGGTTATACAGAAAATGCTGCAGAGACTGGAAAATGAAAGCAGCAGTATTAATCAAATTGTGAAGCAAAGGGTCATTAAGGAAATAATTTACTGAAATCTCTAGTCTATTACCCACAAATTGCTGCCAGGCACTCCACAGCTCTCTGTGTAAAGGCAAATCACTCACACAGAATTTTTAGGAGAAATTAATCTTTAGTTCTTTAACAAAATTAGGTAAACCAAGGAGGCTGTGTTGCTTAAGATGAAAGATATGAAAAATACCAACCTTTCTCTTCGGCCCCAAATTGGATTTTTTCCATATGCAAATGATTTTGCAAAATGTCCCATTTTACAAGACAATCTGTCTACATTTTCACCCAATGTGCTCTTTCTATTGCTTGCAAAGATTAATCTTGCATAGTTTTGGTGTGCTTAGCTATGTTATGACTTTTTTTGTAGGAGAGCATATATTTACATAGATGCAAGGTACATTTTATTTTAGGATATGGTTAGTCTTTCACTTTTGGCCAGCTTTTCAAGCCATATTAATTCCTTCTCTTAAGATGTGAACAAAAAGTTTAAATATGGCTTATGCCTTGCTGAATGCCATGAAGAATGCTGTGATCATAGTTCAACTTAATGAAACTAAAATAGGTAAAATGTGTTGGATCCTGGTGAGAACTTACTTGAGCCTGGTGTCTGATTTTTAATATGTAGTTGCAAAATGCTCTTTCACATTTTTTGATAGTTACATTATTTTTGCTTTTTCTGTCCAAACAGTAAAATGGGAACTCTATTTTGAATATATTTTAAATAAACTCCCCAGTCAGGGAATTTACACGAATAACTTCACTAACCTGGGAAAAAGAGATGGAGGAAACTACTCAATTTTGTACCCAGCTTTGTATGTAAACAAAAAAACCCCTGTTATACATATGGAGGGCTTGATCCATTCTTCAAGTATCTAGCAATGGTTGTTTCCAGGTAGGGTAGATAAGGCATGTTCAGATAACTTTTACCAGATGATATTCACTGAGTTTGTAGGAAGTTTATCCTGGATCCACAGGTTTTTTAGACTTTTGCACCTCAAGAAATACATATGTGAAGAAAACTCGTAAGTCGTAACAGCAGAGGAAGGAAGAATTTCTGAAATTTCATAGCTTTTTAAAGCATCAGTTTTGTCACAGATCATCAAACTTAAGGTTTTCTCAGAAAAATGTATGTGAGCATCATGCAGTGTATACTTGATTAATTAATTCTTTCTGGGTTATGCATATATTCTGTGCTCAAAGCCTATTAATCTTTGGTTAATTTGATGTGATGGGCTTGTTTGACTTGCTCTGAATAAACATATCAGCTGGGTTATGTATATAATATATATATACACATATACATACACATATACAGGTACTTGAATCAGCACATTAACTTTCAGCTGATGTACTTAGAGTTATATATAATAGAGCTGAAAAAAATTAACTAAATTTAACATTTAAACACTGAGTGGCATAATTTCATTCTCTGCCAGTTGTCCTTCAATATTTCCTCAAATAACTTAGTAAGTAAAATATACCAACAGCTTGAGGGTAGCTAGATGTGCTGAAATAATGCTCTGTTTATTTTCCTATTTTTTTTCTGCTCATTGTCTCTTTCTCTTACCTCCCTTGCGCTCTGATATATTTTCTTTTAAAATTTTATTATCATTCACTGTTTCATTTGCTATTTCTCAACAGCCTTTCTTAGTAAATCCATGTCTCCAAAGTGACTGTGCTTATCCCTTCTCAAACTTATCTCAAAGTCCTTGAATACAACTATTACTCTGTTTTTTCCAAGATGTCCTTCTCAAATTTCTGAATTTGTTTCAACACAGTTCCAGACTTCTCCACTCTAGTGAAAACAATGATACTAAATTCTGTTCTTCCCATAATGCATTTCACCAGGAGTAACATAAGTTTTCAAAAATTTTTTGAGAACCTCTCTGGAACACAGCCTCTGGATTAAAGTCACCACACAGGAATATGATTAAAAACAACAGTGTATCCCTTAATGCTCCTGTAATATCATGGTGGACAGTATATGGCATATCTTCATTGTTTTGAAAGGATCTGAAGAAATGTAAAAAATATCACATGCCAAACTGGGGTATACAGAGCTGTTAATAACCATCTTTCTTCATTAAGCTAAGCCAGCCAAATTCCATCAGATCTGAAAAAACTGGAAACAGTTTATTTTCCTGTTTCATCTTCAGGTACAGGCATCTAATAAGCGTTTGGCTTGAATCTTGTTGAAGAAAGACAGTTATGAAAGTACACAAAGTTTCCTAACATTTTTTTCCTTCTCTTTTCCTCAGGAAATTCTCCAACTTCTTGAAGTCCTATTTACTCTTAGTCTGTCTAGGCTAAATCCTTAGGTGAATTAACTTTGCAATCTGGTTTGGTCTCCGAAAGTTAGGAAGAGTAGGATGAATGAGCTATTTTTCCTATAATACCAAGGATTATTGTTGTGCCCCATGAAATAAATCTCTGTACTTACAAAAGCTACTACAGCTTAGCATGTGTTTAATGGTCTCAGACACCTCTGTGATTTTCACTCTTCATTTCAATCAGTTCAGGATCAGGCGTGCTCTGGGAGGAGTGTAATCTGCAAATTTGTACTTCTGCAGTGTGAATTTTAAGCAGACTGCATCCTTTCTATGCTCATCTTTTGCAATATTTTTCTTTGTATGTCTTTTAAAATTACGATTTTGAAATTTTATTATTGGGAGTTGTAAAAATATTAACTTGATCATGTGTAATTTTCTCCAGCCCTCTTCTGATCTTTCATATTTGAGAGGTTTTAAATGGAGCACCTTGATATTTCTGTCCAGTGAAAATTTGTATGAATAATTTTGTTGGTCTGCAGCTTTTATTATGCCAATATTATCTCCTTTATTGTCGTTGGGGTGTAGTGGGTTTTTCCTCAAATACTTTCCTGGTTTTGCCTGATTTTCTCAGATCACCTCACGTTTTCCCGTCCATATGATAGTGTTTGTGTTTTGCTCATCTCCAGAACCCAGATGAGTTATACATATCCGTATATCTATCAAGAACAGTAAAATGGTTTTAATTTAAAAAAAAGGGTTGTTTTATTGATGTCAGTAAATCTTTACTTCGTTGTAAGGTATAGGAGAATAAAATATCTTTTTTTGGGTTTTTGTGGGTTCTTTCGGTGGCACTGGGGTAGAATATTCTGTTTGTTCTTTTTTATTTCCCCCCATCTATGTGACAGTTCCAATAACTGCAAAATAAGGTGTTTAGAGGGAATACCTGTTCTTAGTTGCTTCTGTTGATGATTTCTAACTATATTTTGAACACGTAGATATGGAATAGGCTGTATGGCTGTTTACTTCAAAAACTTGGAGAATCCATTTTCAAATGTCTACTTCTGATTGTCAGTTGCTGCTCCAATGATGTTTAAGTTTTTCAGATAATGACTTTGTCATCCCTATCAGGAACGGGAAACTGCAGTTAGGTTGCTCTTAGAGCATTCAAATAGATGATACAGTGCATAGTGCTGTATTTGTGAAGACTAAAGACACAGGCAAAATAAAAACTGCAGAAAAAGGTTCCTCTGGCTATACATCTTATCTATCACATTGAATGCTTATTTATTATGGATATAATGGACTTCTACAATCCTTTTTTTTTCTAAGAAAAATTTCTAAGAAAATTATATTTCTTGCACCAATAATCAGCTCTCAATTAAGACTTTTGTCTTTAAAGCCTTGAAAATTATTTGGTAATGAATTTACTAGCTATAAATTTAAATGAGTGAATTGCTTTACACCAATAAATCCATTCCTTTTAAATTTTTTTTTTTTAACACTGCGTAACTATTAACTTGTTAAAAATAATCACAATCCCTGAAGAATAAGTGAGCGCTTATATGAAAAAAGAAATGTGTTTGATTTCTCCTTGCCTATGCTTAAAACATTCCAGTAAAATTCACTAAGGTTATCTACAGGTCCAAATAAATTTTCACAATATTGAGTCACAATGTCAGTATTTTAAAGACTGTAGAAGGATGTAGAATCCACTGCATGCTTACCTGTTTGAAATAGAAAAATTGTCTTTTCTTCAAGTCTGTATGTTTTCTGGACTTTTGATATGATAATACATTTGCTAGAAAATATTTCCCAGTATTTACACTTAGAGTAGAACCATCGTAAGAGTCAAATATAGTCATAAGACTATTGAGGTGTTTCCATGTGCTGCATCTTGGTGTTAATTAACATAAGATACTCATGCATTCAGCAGCCAGTAGTTAAATTCTGTCTCCTGCTGAGCTTTGTTTCTTACCAGACCCTGAATAATCTGTGAACTGAATGTGTTTTCAGTACTTCCTGATACTGTATTTTCTAGGACTAATTTTTTTAAAATAACCACTGAAAGATGGATGAATTCTACAATATATCCTTTTGCCTTTTATTTTGCTGTCTGGCAGCAAAAATAAAATCTGACACAATGGTACAAATACTGCCAGTGCTCAAAGGTTAAAAATGGTGAGTAGCTCTCTTGTGAGGCTTAAGTACATTCTAGCAAGGGTAGGTCTGCATGCAATTTTTGAGAAACTTGTGCTAAAAATATAAAAGTACATTTAGTAGGTCATTGATTGCTTACAATAGGGAAACATATTACAGATTCTGCTGATGAATGTGGGTAGCACCTAAAATGTCAGTTATACAGACCATTTCACAGTTCAACTGAATTTGCCTTCCTTGAATTAATTTATGGAGAGGGGCACATTTATTTTACTCTCCTGTATTTTGTTTCTTGGTTAGTTAAAAAAAAAATCTGCAGTTATTGAGGCTCTTTAAGATGTTATGCAGATAATAGAAGCAAATTGACAAAAAATATCTACATCAAGTCTTAGCCACCAAGTAATTTTTCTCAATTATTTCTTTGGAAAGACAAATATGTTTTTGTATGCAAAACTTGGTGTTGTAGTTAATTATCTCTGTAGATACAGCACATCAATAAGATTTTAATTAAGAAGTTTTCTGGTTATCCCTTTAGCAATCTGTTTTGGAATAGGATTGTAACTGCTAGGTAATGAAGATGCTGTGATATTTCAACTCTAATTTAAAGTCAATTTTCCTGTCCCAATCTTTGGCCTTTGCTCTCAGAAGTTACCATCAGAAACCTTACCAGAAGTTTTCTGGATGAAATTATTTTCACTTGTCAGTTTTGGTAATGATAAACATAAACTCTTGGAGATTAGATTATAGCAACAGTGCAAGTTAGTGAACTGATAATTCTCACGGAGGAAAAAAAAGCCATAAATTTATTAATTAATAAAAACATTATCAAAATACCCTCAGATTTTTTTTTTGTGTAAAAGAAAATAAATTCAAGGTGTATTTTTACAATATTTAATATACTATCATGTAGAAATACTAATTGAAATTGACTTTTTAAATTTGCACCAAATCACAAAATAAATATATGGGTAGGATATCAGGTTAAAATTTCAGTAACTTTTATAGTTTTTTATTTTAGTCAGTATTTCCTTATACAAAGAATATATGAGGACTTTACAGTGAAAATAAATGTGTTCTTTTGGTAATTGGTACTTATGTGCTCTGCACCATACTAAATAGCAGCGAATAGGAATGAAGGCCATCTTTTTCTCAGGGCACTTGGTCTGAGGGCCCCAAATCCATAATGTGCCTCTGCAGCAGAGTCAACAGTGTTAAAACCACCAAGCACATGAATTATATATCCATTTTGAATCTCTGTTTATGTATACCACAGAGGTGGTCTGCAGTGCTCTTATAAATTCTATTATCAGCACTACTAACAATGGATCCATTGACAGAGTTGTAGCTTAAATGCTTGAATTTGTACTTGAAGTTGTGACTTCATTAAGGATATATTAAGATATAGCCCAATTACTTGCCTCTTCTCTTTGACATAATTTTTCAAACTCTGAATGAAAATGCATATCTTCATGTAACTGAACTAATGCTTGGATGGGCCAAAAAACCCAAACCAAAACAAAAAAACCCCAGCTCATGACATATATAGGTTCAGATGATTGCTTTTTATTCTGCTGAAATGTGGTGAATCCAAGCAGAAGTATTTAAAATCATTTTCAGTATTGTTCCTTCCATTGTCTGCCTCTCAATCTAATTTGCTTTTTGATGCCAAAAGCGGTGCTTCTGTGTTTGTTAAGACACTGCTCCCAGGAAGAGCACTCCCCTCTGAAACATTTTTTTAACATATAAACTTTACAAGACAAGACAGATTGTTACAAGGAGGTCATCAGCTACTGTAATTTTTTTCTGTAGTTCTGTGGTATTGGATCAATGTAGCAATTATTCAAAGTCAGCACAACACAGACTCATGGCTCTGTGTACATACCTGTGTTGACTTAGGAGTGTATGAGTCCCAGAACAATGAAGCAAAACGAATATATAGCTAATGAAGTATGTAAAGTGGGTATCTAAGGAGATGGTCCTGCATCCGTCAGGTCACCTTGTGTAAATTCTCACAACTGTATGCAAAGTTTTTCTTCTCAGTTTTTCTCTTTTACTCCAAAGCTTAGTGCAAGAAGAGTGACTTTTCTAGTCTATAACCTATAGCTTTATTTTTTTGATCATGGCTGAGGACGTAAAAATGTTTTGGATTTTATGTCAATAAGCTGGCATTAAATTACCCATGATATTAAATATGCATTTAGGATTTTTTTTTATTATTTAGTTCTTTTGGCCTTTAACTGTTTTAACAGTTACCTCTACTGTGTGGCTCATTTCCTAAGAAAAAGGACAGTTTCAGAGTATTTTCTTATTAAGCATAATGCTACTCTACAAAAATATCTTTTTCTCTGAGTGAAAAAATCTTTACAGTTACTGCAGTGATATCCCATTATTTGTTGCATGAGCAGAAAATCTATTTCTTTGCAATGAATAGATACTTATAGTAATCACCAACAGAAGAAAAACTACTTGGCTTTTAATGGCCACATGATGGAAGTGTTTCTTAATTTCTTATTGTGCATTTTAGTTACTGCCTGATGTTGCTGTACCTCAGAATAAATGTTTCTGTTACTAATGGAAACGCGAACAAAAGTGGACTCAATTCCCCGGACTCAACTTATCTATAGCAGTCTCCTAAAATTATGCATTGAATTCCTTATCATGTGTCTTACACTTTGGAAGAAGTTTATATATCTTGCTCTAATTAACATTGATCTTGTTCCTGATGTACTGAGCTCTCTGCGGAGTTCACAGTCTCTTGAGCTCTGTCCAGGGAATTAGAGGTGCGCATATTCTGATTAAATATTTAATCAAACCCTTAACAATCTATTTTCCCCTAATTCCCTTGCTACAAATGGGAGTACAGTATTGACCTAAAGAAGACAATATAGAAAAGATGTACTGTGAAAGAGAATGATGATATATTTCCCAATTTTTTTTTCTGGGATGCCAGGACCTAAGGATAGAATTGAGACAGAGGTCTAACTCTTTCATTACAGATTTCCATTCTGCATAAATGTTGTTAGCATAAATGATGGAAGTAACAAATGTACCAGTACCACATATGCAATAATACATATATATGTAAAAAACTCCACTCTTGTTTTGAAGGGTGTGCTGATTTGTGTCTGTATCATGTAGAAACAAATATGCAGAGAGTTAAACATGGGGAAATCAATGGCCTGTCCTGATTCAGCTTGATGGGCGCTGGTTTGGAATGATGACAGATATGTTTAGACAAGTAGGGTGTAAATATGTTTGTCAAGTGGGTTTCTGTTATTTACATTAAGAGCCAAAGAGAAGGCTTGGAATTAGCATATGGAAATTATTTTTCAATAAATATTTGCTGATTAATTGTACAAAGCCAAAATTTGTTTTCACTCACATAAATACAAACATACTGCAGGTCATGCAGGAGTGAAGGAATACTACAGTGATCTATACCTACTTCTTACTGAGGCTAGATGACTTCGCTAATGAGGGTTATGTGTTCCCACTAAAAATTCTCATTTTTGTGGGGAAAGTGAAGTCAGCACCATGGGCAACCGGTTGAGACAAGACTCAAAAATGCTGAGCCTTGTTCGTGAACTTTATTGTGCATTGTTTGTAAAAGGGACTCTGCAGCTCACTGATAGGTGGCCAGAATTTTTAGGCAGTGAGTGGTTATGGGGGTCAGTTAGGTGCTAGGATGTGGATCATAGTAGTATGCTGAACTGGATGATGTCTACCATGCTAAATAATAGGAGGGAAACATTAATGCAAGATGCATTGCATACTGTTTTAAGCCTCCAGCTTGGAGATGAAGGGAGTTAACTCATATTTTTCAGGGAAGGCCCTCCTGCAGGATTTGTACTCCAAGACCCTTTACAGAGCAGGTGATGTGTGTGCATCCTTTCTATTATACGTTGTTGTGGATTTTGTCTTCTTTCCTATCTTAGCCTTCATACATTCCTTAGTCTGACAATGCTCAAAGCCAGCCTTTCATAACCATTTGATAACGAGGGTTTAGTTTGTTTTAGAAGGGGAGAAGTTAATGTCTTTTAGTTATTTGCACCAAAGGTGTTCAGTTTTGCACAGGATTACAAGAGGACTGCTGTGTTGAAGAGAATGCTTGGGCCACTAAGTACAGATCTATAGATCTCCTGCATTGTAATCATAGCCACCTGACACTATCACTTGAAGTAGTTTAGCCTCCATTTCAAATCTGATTAGGTTTTTGGTCTAAAAAATTCTTCTGAGTTCCAGCACATCACTCTTCTGATGCTTGCAAAGTATTAAACGTCTAGCAAAAGTACATTTTGGCAAACTGGTCAAAGCAGAGGAAATGAAAAGTGGATCTCTAGCTGTTAAGGCTTGGAAATCTATAGGAGTGCAGTAATATACTCTCAGTAGCCCAGGTCTTAGGGCTATAGAGTATACCTCATTTGGTATCAAATGCCTCATTTGATCACAGAGGCATTTGTGATCACAGAGCATTTGATTTGAAGCTGATATGAAGCTGCTCAGTGCTACCTTTCCTAAGATGCTGCTGGACATGATGAAAACAAATGTGTAGGTGAGACATGCTGATCTCAAGCTGTCCTGGGTAACCTGCTCCAGCTGACCCTGCTTAAGCTGGGAGAGTGGACTAAATGTTCTCAAAATATCCCTTCCAACCAAAATGGTTTTGTGGTCATTTTACTAAAAAAAGACAGGAAAGCAATTTGTCAACATCTGTTTTATTGTGGGATGAATCCTCCTCTAGAGAGACACGCCTAAGAATTCCTGAAAATGCTGTATTAGATATCTAGCTCTGAGGCAAATACCCCATGAGAGAAGTGCACTGGCTAAACTTAAATGTTTGAGGGACTCTGGTCTTTCAGATCTTAGCACAGATTTTGTTTTATGAAGGAAGGGGTCTTGCATGTGTTGTCCTAAAGTCAGGATAAATTTGAGCTGCTATTATTTCTGCAGAGTGAAAAACTGTTTCAGTTCTTCTCCTGTACTCTTAACTCTGGTTTTTATTTTAAAATATCTTACTGGCTGCGACTTTGTAATATATACTGCAGCCCTTAGGTAACTGAAGGATAGCAGAGAAAATGATTTATTAGACTGAAATATCACTACTATACAAACACAACCAGCTGGTTTGAGTAAGTCTATGATGTTAGGAGGCAAACTTTCATTATATGTATAATGATAACAAAAGATCTATTATGGATTTGTGGGTTAATGAACTATGTGAATAATTCTTTCACTAGGCTGCAACCCAGCAGACCACTCAGTGCTCACTAAAGGTAATATTACAGTGGTAATGGCAGAGAGGAGTGAATTGTACAAAAGAGAGGTTGACTTGTGTCTTCAGTCTATTTTTGAATCATACTTTGAATAATTCTCTACTTTACTGTTAAAAATGACCAAATGTCTCTCTGGTGGAAATATTAAAATCTATGCCTCCTTTAATTTCAGTATCCTTTTGACATTTGATGCTCTTAAGTTATAATGAGGACATAGAGACCTGCATTAACTAGTGATAAAAAAGGTACCTATTACCTTTATGGAATGACAACTGCAATCAGAAATACGGTCTTCTGATAGACTGTTGGACCTATTGACATTCTAAAAATAAGTTTACAGGGCTGCGATAAAAGGTGGTAAGTCCAGGATTTCCTTTCCAAAGTTGTTACAATGTATGAGTATGTCTCTAAAATATTGTGTCTTTGAGTTTATTTGGGTCTCAGATAATTACTAGTACCTTAATGAAAGCTTTAAAGCAGCAAAGGAAAGTAAGAACAGAGAAAGTGTCCCTATGAGCCTTACTTGTATAAGCCTTTCCTCTTCTGTCCATCTTTCCAAACCTTCTCATCCCACCAGATATACAAATGGTGCTTAGTCCTGTTATGAAGATTGATCCAGGTGAATGATTTCTCAACCCTGTTACAGAGGACAGTTTTTGAAAGATTAGGAAAGTGATGCCAAGATGGATATGCATTAACTGATTTAAATATAGAGGCTTATTTTGAGAAACTTCACCAGAATGGCCGTGAACCATAGCCTACCTTCATGTGATAAAGTTCCAAGTAATAGTAAAGTTTTACAGTACTGAAAAATGAGAGTTTTTAGTGATTTTGCTATCTAGTTCTTCATAGGTGTTGATATCAGGTTTGTCTATGGCCCAGTTAAAGATAATAGAGGAGTCACTTCCTTTAGTGTTTTTCTTAATTATTTTTTCATTCCAGTGTTAGCATTTATTCTCTGTTCTATTGGATATGAAAAACTTAGTGTTGAAAAGAGATGAAACATAATAGAAGAGCTATCCCACATGTGAAGACATTCAGATATCAAAATAAAGTTTGTAAGAGACAAAAAATTATAGCAAATGTTAAGAAATCAGGACAATAAAATATACTGCACTCAAAGACTGAATGGAAACCATGAAGCGTTAACTGCTCATGTCTAGGGAGGGAAATGAACAGAAGTAGAAGCAGAAAAGAAACTGCTAAGGCTAGAAATAGCAATGGACTGTCATAAGGGGTCAAAATATTTAGAGTTTAATCATCAGGTCCTTAAAGGGGAATATATCTCATATTCCAGCAGTGACTTGGAGCTGAAGTCATATAGAAAATTTTTCTAGCAAAGCAATATGCAGTATACTTTTCTACCTGTATTTGCTACTGGGATTTTTAATTTTCTGGTTTGGGGGTCTGGTTTTTTAAATTAGATGGCTGCATATTTTGGAGACAATTAGAACAGAAAGGAGCAGGAAAGTCTTACTAAAATGTCTTTAGCAAACAACACACAGCGCGTGAGGATAATCCATCCATCCATTCATCATTTCAATACCATGTCTAATGGTATTGTCTAGCTCTTCAAGCTGTTTGACAAGCAAACAATACATCAGCTTCTCAGCCTAGGCACTTTCAAAGCAATTTTTCTATAAGCAATATACATAGTGGAAAATCACCTGCTTCAGTAACATTTCTGCCATACTTTTGAGTCACCAAGGGTTACAGAAAAGAGCTGGAAACCTGTTTTAGCTGTTATTTTGCAAGCAGTTATATAAAGAAGGCCCTTTCATATGTGGGTTTTTTTCTTCACAATGTTCTCAGGAAAATAGCACCTGAAAAGCAAATTGTTCCCAAATGGGAGTTCAAGAAGTGACTAATTTTTGGTTTTATTTTCCAAAGCACTGAGACCAAATGTCTACTACATCTAAAGAAGAATTGCATGGTATCACTAGAAAAATTAAAGAACTACCACAGTTTATTTAATTGAGTCTAAACGGTCTGCTGGTATTGAATTTTGAGAGAAGATGAGCCCTACAAGCACTAGTTAATGTCAATTGCATTGCTAAGGAGAGGAATACAGTAACTCAGTCATATGACCGGAAGATTTCGCATCAGAAATGCAAACTACAAGTATAATAAAGCTCTGGCTTTGAAAAATTCCAACCATTGTCTTAGTAACAGCTTTGTGGATTCATTTTTAAATCTGTAACTTATTCGTAACTTCTTATAACTGGAAGCTGCTTACTTAGTGTTTAGCATATAGAGATTTTAAGTATGTGTAACCTCTCTTTGCAGCTTCTATTCTTCTCCTAGGGAGAGGAAATAGGACCACTTTTAAATCCTGTTGGCAGGGCAATGTGCATGTCCTCATGTGCCGCTGTAAATGAACGGATTTTACACAGCAAAAGTTTGCCCAGCTGGAGATGAGGTTCATCTGCAGTTCTGTCTATCAATTTCCTGTCCTTGTAAAAGAAATCACATCAGTCTGTTACAGAAAACAAGACTTGAAGTAGAGACCTTGCTCAAAGGTAGGATGAACTGTGTTTGTGATAGGTATTTGTTCAACTCCCTTCTGAAAATAACCAGTGATGAAAATTCCATGTTCTCTTTCAATATATAATTTTCCTTACTACTGAAGTTTTTTCTTGTTATTGAAGAACTCTCTCAGGAAATGCATTCTGTATTCTGAACCTCTGATCATTCTCACCACTCAACTGTCCTACCACCGTTTGATTTATATCCTTCTGTTGCTGTGACCAGACTGGAAAGTGTGCTAATCTTTGCTAGTAAGCTTTCAGCTGGGTAGTAGGAGGGCTATTTCACACTTTAAAATGAGGTTTCTGTTGTGTGTATGTATTTTAGCAGCTTGATGTTCATGATTCCTGATCAAATTATGATTCATTGTATCTTCCTTGCTTCCACAGAGTGTGGTATGGAATTTTGCCTCCATCCTTAGTAAACTGCATCTTTTTCTATGTGCCTTCTCCCAATGTATTGTGTGGTTCAAATCCCAATTGATTCTGCTGTCTGATGTGTTTGCTGATGCTTTCAGCTTGCAAATTGAATGCATGTACTCTCCCATACTAATCATTAAAAACATGCTGAGTAGTACCAATAGTGGGACAGACTCACACAAAACCTTGCTTTGTGTGTTCCCCCATTTGAAAATGAGCTAGTGATGACTCTTCCTGGGCAGCATTATCATTCTAACTATTTTTCCCTATTTTGTGGTATGAACGTGTTACATTAAACAAGTGTCAAAAACCTGGATAAAGGCAAAATATCTTCCTCCTACTGCATCTGCCCCTACACCAAAACCTATAAATCTCCTGCAGAAAGATATGAGATGAGTTAAACATATTGTCTTTCATAGTGCCTCTCAGTCTTCTCTGTGCCTACAGCTTATTTTTAGAATTTTTTGACAATATTTCCCCAAGAAATAATATTTAACTGGTCTATAATTCTCTTGCTCTTACCCACTTTTACTGCATTTTAAGGGTACCCAAGTAATTTTTCGGATTGTCTGTACTCCGCTAGTCCCATCCTAATTTTCAAAAGTAAAACTGAGTTTGACTCCTCTGACAGTTAGTCTTGGGGGCCGAATTTCATCAGCACTTTGTAATCAACTAAGAATCACTAGCCATTTCTATACCTTTTGTAACCTGGTTGTTGACCACTACTGATGCTAGCTGTCAGCAAGTTTGATCTTTATCAGGTATTTGCTAGAAGCTAAAGCTCTTATTAATAAAGTTTTCATATTCATTTTGGTTTTGTCTGTAAATTACCTGTGCTTGTAATTTCATTTTCTTCTTGTCACTGAGGAGTTTGTGAAATATTTTTTCTGCTATCCTGTGTCTCATGCCTTCTGTGGATGATTTCACATGATAGTTTGTGACACTTACAGTAGAGAGCAAGCTTTGTCCAAAGATTTGTGTTTCTTCTCTAGTCTGCATTCAGACTACAAAGTCCTGTGGTTGTGTGGTGCAGGATTCCTGATAAGTTATCAGTCTAGCCGCTGGAGAAGCTGGTAGTCTCACTAGAGGGCAAGGTAACTTGTCATTCACCCCTTCAGTGCAGTAGAGTCCCAGTGGGGTTTGCCTGGATGCAATGGAAAAGAAAATATCTCTAGCAGAAAAGAATGCCTTTTGTGTATATGCATAGAAAGAAACAGAGAGAAAATGAAAAGAAGAAAAAAACTGACTGAGATGAAGTCTTGATTTAATTGAGCCCCCTGAATCAATTTGTTTAGTTATTTAGAACTCTTCACCTATTGGTGCCCCCCAGGTAATCATCCAGCACCATTATTAACCCTTCAATGCTTGCCAGTACTAGTAGGTACTTCGTCTTTACCCAGCCTGTGTTGCTTTAGATAATTCTGCGCAGGCTCAGTAATAGTTGGGAAACTGTATAAGAAACCAAGATTGAGAAAGTGATGCAAAAATGGTACCTTTTATGACCTCCTTCAAAAACTTTTTAACTGCATTGATTCTCTTCAGTGACTTTGAATTAGCTGACAGTATGGAGTTTCCTTCATGCTAATTTATGATTTGAAAATTTTAGCATGAAATTATGAATGTAGCTTCCCACAGCATTCTCCTGGGGAAACTGGCTGCTCATATCTTCAATATATGTACTCTCTGCTGGATAAAAAATCGACTGGAAGGCTGTGGGTGGAGAGTGGCGGTGCATGGAGCTACATCCAGCTGGCAATTGGTTACTAGCAATGAATAAGCATGTGCCCAGGTAGCCAAGAAGGCCAATGGCATCCTGGCCTGTGTCAGCAATAGTGTGGCCAGCAGGACCAGGGCAGTGATCGTCCCCCTGTACGCGGCACTGGTGAGGTCACACCTCAAGTGCTGTGTCGAGTTCTGGGCCCCTCACTATGAGAAAGACACTGGTGCTGGGGAAGGCGCTGGAGCACAAGACCTGTGAGGAGCAGCTGAGGGGGCTGGGTCTAGTCTGGGGAAAAGGAGGTTCAGGGGGAACTTATCACTCTCTACTACCACCTGAAAAAGGCTGTTCAGGGAACTGTTTTAGTCACCGTCCCAGCAGGCATTTAAACACTGCGTAGATGATACTTGGGGACAAGTGTTTTAGTGCTGAAGATGGCAGTGTTAGGCTAATGATTGGACTCAATTATCTTAGAGATCTTTTCCAACCTAAATAATTCTATGATTTTATGCTTCTACTTCTTTAAATGTTTTCAATTTTAGCACTGAGACACATTTTTTTATGTTAAATAAGACATATTTAATAAGCACAACAGCCACTTTATCACTAAATAAGTGCAGAAATATTTTCAACACCCAGCCATTCAAAAAACTAGCCAGAAAAATATGCATAGTAAAACAAAAGTTTGCTATAAGTTCAGCAGTATGAAATCCTAAGATATAATTTTTACATTTTATATCATTATTGTAAATTTATAAACCCTGAAGTTGCATAGTTTTAGTGTTTGTGCAATTCCAGAAGGCAAAATTTGTCAAAGATTATCTGTTTATTGCAGAAGGCAAGTGAGAAGAAAAAAGATAAAACCTGATGTGTGTGTGACTGCTGCTGGTTGGGGTACTTTTCTTGGTATTGTAAAAGCTGTATTGTTTGCAACATCTCCTAATTCTGATGTATTTTTTACATTTCACATGTCATCAAAGTGAATATATTCTTGACTTTTTCCAGTGCTTCAACCAATGTAAGGTTTTCCCAAGAGAAGCAGTTTTGCTTTGAGGACCATCAAAAGATTCCGTGTTTGGCAAGACTTTCTAAATGCATACAGGCCTGGAACTAAATATTCTTTCCTATGAGAGAAAAATCAACTTAAAACATTAAGGAGGGACTTAAGAGGAAAAGAGTTCATGGAGGTAATGTTTGCTTGCAGCAGAAATGGCCAGAGCAGTGACAGCTTTGTGCAGCAATTTTTTAAATTACCCCTACGTATATCAGTAACAATTCTGCCAGAAAAACCTGGCTCTTAATCTGTTGGTAGTGAAAACATTGCCAGGCGCCTTTACTTTTGCCACAAGCCCTGTGGAGACTAGTGCAAATCCAGTTTCCTGCCTGTCTTTGGGGGAAAATAGGGAATGCTCTGTTCTCTGATACTGCCAAGCACTAATCAAACTTCCTCCTGGTGTTGATTTCAGCAGGCACATGGTGCTTTGGGAGTGCAGTGGGGATGGACGGGTGGCTACTCCTCTTTGTGGATGACTCGGATGCTGGAAGTGGGATAGCAATTAAGTGAATGTTTTCAATCTTGTTGTGATAGCATTGCCTGTGCTGCTCTACCAAAAGCACTAACACTCCTTCCTTCTCAGAGGTGTGCAACCAAAGGGATGATTATATCTGTTTAAGATTTGTAGCCAGAAAAAAAGAAATGCAATTTTTATCATACGGATAAAGTAGAGAGGATTTGGTCCTTAGTAAAGAGTTACACTGTAAAGCAATGAGATTCTACGCTGATTCTTTTTTATTAAATCACTGCAAAAGTGTTTCTTAAAATAAAGATGTTTCTGTCTCATAACTTCACTGGCCTCTGCCATTAAAATTTCTCAAAAGCACCATGAAGGTAGTTCTCATGTGTGGCTTCAGTACTCGCAGAAGAACCAACGTCTCAAAACTGTGATTTCAGTCACTGCAATGCAAAATTTATAGATGCTGCCTCCTGGTCTCTTCTCTCTGGAGCTCAGGGGTAGTATAAAAAGTGGATGTTTCAGCCTGCCAGGTGGGGCACATTAGTGTGCATGTGTGAAAAAATTGGTATAAAAGAAATGGTGAGGACATGAGCTGTATAGTTGTGATTGTGAATATTTTAATACTTGTCTTACTCTTTTGTCTGGATCAAGTTTATAATTGTGCTCCACTGCCAGGCTGTGGTGGTGATTTTCTGTTTTGTTGGGTTTTGGGGTTCTTGTTTTGCTTTGGGATTTTTTTTCTTCAAAAAATTGGGATAGGCTGTTGTTGGGATTTGGTACTTTTTAACAAATAATGATATTAGGCATAATACAATTCCCCCCCTTTTTTCCCCCTGGATTGTGTACTTGTCTGACAAAGAGGCAAATTAAAAGATGTAGCTAAAAGTAATGTTAAAAGTGAAGCATATAGACTATGTAATAATTAAATTTTAGTTAGATCTTGAGGGCAGAGACAAGTGTGCACTGTGTGTGTTTTGCTCTATACTTCAACATAGACACTCTGCCACTGCAACAGTTTAAATCCTGTACACAGGACTTAAAAAATGAGGAACCAAAAATTATCACTTCATTTCTCTTCAGTTCTACAAGGCTAAAATAAATAAAATAATAAAGTCATGCCTTGTTTGTTTTGTCTCTGAATATGAATAAAACAAATAATTTAACGATTATTTCAGTTGTTCCAAATGTACAATTGCACAGAAAATGTTTATAAATCACTCCTGCTTTGTATTTGAGCTTTGACTGGATTTAACCTTGTTAAAAAGAACAGAAAGGTAAAAATAACCTCAACCCAGCTCCTCTCATGGCTTGATTTCTTCTCTCCCCACTGCCCACTGCCTGTAATGCTGCTGTATTTTAAGCTTGAGCCTGTGGAGATTCCACTCAAACTTAGTGTTTATCAGTGGTTACCACAGAAACCTTCTGAGTTTTCCTATGCCTATCTCAAACACCTCTCAGCATGAGTAATTTATAACTTTTAATGGTGAAACTAGCATTCAGCTTGAAAGGTAAATCTGGTAATTTATGTGAAAGTTGCTTAGTGGTTTTTGTGTTTTCTGATTGGCTCAGGGTATTTCCCATGATCAAACAGGAAAATTTTTCTCAGTAGAAATAATTTTCAGAGTTTTGCGGAAGCATGAGGTATATTTTAGCTGAGCTTTATTATCCAGCTGAGAAAAAAAAACCAGCTCTCTTTATTTCAATCTGGTCATCAGTTTGAACATGATCTCCTTTTATTTGCTGCAGTTCTCATGGGGATATTTAATTTATTAATAAAATTAAGTATTTTCATTATGTCCTGATTTTCATATGGAAAATGTGTTCTTTACTGAAAATTGAATTTGTTGCTCATGGATAGATAGGTGGTGACTGTATACTGTGCTTATGAAGGGAAACATTGAGAATATAAATCTGGAAAAAGCTTAAGCCTTTCTATTTCTCCATTCTGACTTCAGACAGGGACTATTTTATATTACAGTAAGGTTCATGCTGACATCCTCATTTCAATTAGGTGGCTGCATATTTTTAGTTTTTTTTGTGGTCTGAAACAAAGGTCAAATGCTTCTTAATTTTGATAAAGTTTATCTCAAGATTTCAGGGTTTAAATATAAAGTAGATTTACTAAGCACAACCTATACATCTTTGATACTGTCTTGCAATTAAGACACTTTTAAATAGCTAAATGTCTTTAGAATGTATGCGATATTATGCTCTTGTGCTTCAGTTTCTGTCATGGCATTATAGGAGGCATGGTATAGAGGCTTTTTAGTAAGCAGATATATAGCTATTTAGTTTGAAGTATGTTTTCTAGTCAATACAGCCTCTTTCTGGAATACATTAACTTTCATGACTTTTAAGAGGAAGTTTGCAGCCATATTCTACCCTTAAAACTGCCTGTTTTAGTAGATAGTCTGACTCTGGTCTTAGCATAATATTTTTTCTCTAAAGCTGTGCAGAGGTTATTGTGATCTGATTCTTAAGCTTAGGGCTGTGTCTAATTTCAGATCACTTTGGGTTGTGTTCCTGGAAAGGGGATCTTTACTGAATAGGCCAGAGTGTGTCACCTTCCAAACAGCAGAGATTTTAGGATATTTTCTTGAGGAACCTTTCCATTTGTGATCACCTGTTTCCTCTGTTTTACTCACATTACCAGGAAACAAAGGAGACAGAGAGCAACTCCCTCTTTTTCTTTATGTCAAAGGATTTTCTTAACCTGGGAGTAGTTGTCTGGTCATTTGTGGGCTTAAATTCTGGAATGGCAAGAAATCTGTAATGTTTATAGGTCATTTTGGCTATATATGTTGTGGATTATTGGTTATTCATGTCTTAGCAAGCATAGCAGTTGCTTGACACAAATATTTGAGTAGTGTTTTCTAGAAATGGAGGCCTCAAGATGAATTTGGTTTATTGACATAATTTTGGTTTGCTTCTGTTGTGTGCAGACTTCTTTCAAGTACAAAAGTATGCTATTATTTCATCAAGAACTGGTCTTTATCTCTGTAACAGAACAGATTAAAATATTAAAAGTAGCTCAGTAAATTGACGAAAATAAATAGTGCCTTTTATTTCCTGGTGATAAATTGTGATCTAAATTAGGATCACAATTAAAAATACATAATTATTGCAACAATTAAAATTGAGAGCAACAGATGGCTTATTACTTAAAATCCTGTTTCACAAATCAGACCGTGAGTGTTAAAAGGCACTAATTGCCACACTTTAATGTTATTTGGCTGTAAAATCTGTTTAAAGTCACGGTCATGTTAACAGTATCTGGAGAGATAGCTATGAATTAAGAAGAAAATAATACACATGCAATTGCTTCCTGTAGTCTAAACAATGCCCAGCACATAGAATTATATGCTCTGAAGTAGGACTGGTACTTCTTGCCTTCTCCAGTGTTCCACAATCTCCATCAGTAAGGATTGCCTAACAAAATAGTCCTGTGGGTGAGTGGACAGATGGCACAAGTGTAACAGAGGATGAGTAGTGGTAATGTAGTGATGTGGTTGATCCACCAACCACTGATCACCTCTCTTCTGAGAGACAGAGACATCTGTATCTTGGCTAAGAATGGCTGGGATATAGAAGACCCCAGTTTGCTTCCCTGCTCCAAAATAAGGTCATGTGTCCTTCCAATGAAGTGACAATACTGCCTTTTAAGTGTGGGTGTGTGTATTTTAAGGCTCTAATGAGAACTTCAGTTGTAGACTGATGATAAATCTTCATTTTATAATATGGATTTATGGATTTTTTCCCCCCAAAACTACGATAAATATCCATGTACATACTTTTTCAGGGGGAACTTTTTCTTTTTTTTAAAATTTTGTCCATTTTTATAATCAAATGTCGTTAAAACTTATGTTTTCTTCTTCAATTTCTTTGTGTCCTAATACTATTCTTTACAGGAGAATTAAAATTATAGACCAGCAGTATTCATTCTCACAGCAGGAATTAGGCACCAGAGACAAAGCATAAAATGAAATTAAAATTGCATAATTTCTAAAAATAAGAAGGATAAACACTTTTTGTCACTATTTTGTGTTTGAAATTGAACTACGTGGCTGTGTGACTACAGAAACTGGACATTAGTAACAATTTTTTTGGTGTTCATAGCAATGGAAAAGAATATTTCAGAGTGCTCAGTAAGAAAAGAGACATTTAAAGTTCCTACAGGGAACAAAAAAACCTTCTTTCTTTGCAGATAAACTCAGAATTCATTTTGCACTGCCCCTTCTGTACAACATCTTGATCCTCAAAGGATTGTATATGAGAAACAAAAGGTAGAACCCAATCATAAGACTTCATTTTCCTCTCCATTTCTGATTTTGGTGTCCGGCTGCTCTGCATTTTGAGAAGTGAAAGAAGTGATGTGTTGAAACATGAGCTAGTTCTGGCCTAGGATTGCTTAGCCAGGTCTGCCCACAAGGAATTGAATTTTCAGTGACTGAACTGTGGTTCAAACTGTGGTGCAAAACTTACACATTTTACTGTTACTTTCATCACAGCCAAGAAAGGTCACTCGTAGCTCTACTCACTGTGCTCACTTGTAGCTTTACTTCTTAAAGTAGGGAATGTAAAAGCAGGCAATAGGGGGTACTGTTTAATCTTTTCTTCAAGCTTCCTTGCTCAAGGTGTAGCAGCTGTGGAGCTGGCCAAGCTGAGTCAGGAGAGGTCTTGACTCAACATGTGCATGATACTGGGGAACAGGCTGCTGCCTGCAGCAAAGTGCCTGCTCTCTACACTAGGACCAGGAGAGTCAAGCTGCCTATTACTGCTGCCTCTGGGAGGAAGGGAAGTAGATCAGTGATCATATCGCTGGGAACTTTTAATCCCCTCTGCTGGCTGTTGTCATTTCCAGTCCTTCTCATCCCTCTAGCAGTGATGGCCGCAGCAAGCCTGGTCTCCTAACTCTTATCTTTTCTTCTTCTCATAGCTTCAGCCTCTTATTCCTGGAGTAATATGATTATGTTGCAAATAAGTCTCACTAGCTTTGGCTCAAAGTTTCATGAATTGTAATCCCAGGTTTTTATTAGACTTGCAATGAATAGGAAGAAATTTTTTCCTGCTTGTCTCACTTTCTCTATTGTGTGAGATAATACTGACTACTGCACTCTGCTGTGAATCTGTGCCAAGTATTTTGTATTGCCTTATGGAAGCACTGCTTCATCTAAGCATTGAAATGATTTTCTTTTAAAAGGACCCCTACCAATAAGGCAAGCACTGGTCATTTACTGGAGAAAACTGTGTTTAAAATGGAGTCAAACATTCTATTCTAAGATTGCTGAGGCAGAATTTTTATTATCCGTGTGTGTTTTCTACAAAACCTTACATTGCAAAACAATGTCGGCAGAAGTTTTATTGGTAGAGCAGAATCATACAGATGAAACCACAGACTGGTTTTTTGCAGGTTAAAAGCATATGGTGAGTTTAATTTAAATGCTGTGGAAGTCCAGTCACATATGGATCTTGGCTTGATTTACAGGTTGTATTCTGCAGCCACTTTACAAAGCTTGTACTCATTTTTCACGTTTAATGACCCTATGCTTCTACTGCATTTTGAGTCTATGTGGCCTCCATCTGGTGGCTAATTGAACACCTGAAATATCTTGTTACTTGATAATTAATGATTCTTTGCAGACTAATCAATGAGATATCTGACTGATAGAACGTGGGTTCAAAGAAAAAGGAGGATAGATTTTTGGTAAATGACTTACTATTTATGTGACTCTTCCATGGGAGTGACATGACCACATGAGTGAGTTCTTGCCATTTAACTGATTTTTCAAGTCAAGATTGACATGGTGTCTGATAAAAATAAAATCATGTACAAATTAAAAAAAAAAGTGAAATGCATATTGCAAGGATATCCTATGGAGTCAGAGAAGTGTTCTGATTACAGACGAAAAAAATAAGTATATCCTTAAAAAGAACAGGATATATTAACTGAAGAATGGTGTTAGATTTGGCCAGTTGTGAAATATGAATGTCTATGGAATTTCAGTCAGTAAATGAAAACAAATATACCTATTTCTAATTTTGATTTTTTTGTTCTCAAGTTTCAACTCATTACCTTGACAATAAAACAGGAGTTAAATTTATTACCCTTCTTTACAATGTGTTTAGAAGTGAATGATTTGTACTGATACTACCAAAAGCCGGAGTAATTGTTCATTTAAATGTATATCTTACAAGAAAGCAGTGGGGAAACTAGATTTCTGCTACTGTGTTTTCTTTGAGCTGTTGAGCTCTGTATAAATCTTCAGATCAGTCAAAATCAGAAGCACAAAATGCTACATATAAATAATTCTCACTTAAGGATTTTTATCTCACAGTGAAAATTACAAGTTTCCTCTAAATTTTTTAGTTAAGGGTTTTGGATTTTTGAAATAATGTAGTTTTTTTCTCATGGCTATTCAGTATTTTCTGAGAAGTCAGTTGTCATGTCCTCCAGGCATATGTGGCAAAGGAACAAATAAAGAAACTCCATATTAGATAAGTTAAAATTTTATCAGCCAAATCAGTAATACAAAATAGTAGCCAAGGTATAACATAGACATTCATTAAAGTGTAAAATATTAAATAAGTATAAAATAGACATTCATTTTACAGCCTGAAGGAGGTGTTTGCAGCATTCAGGTGCCAGGCATCACCATGTTACATTTGTCTGTCTGACCTTGATTATGAAGAATATGCAAACCATTACAAAAAATTACTGTCAGCATTTGTTAGCACAGATATCTCAGCAGTACAGGAAAGAAAAGTAAAACTGAAGTCAGCAGAGAGGAGGACACAATCAGCAACTTCAGGTAACTCCTTACTGAAAATGCTCTGAAGGATTTAGTTTTTATTTTGCATCCTTTTCAGGAGTTTTCTGTAGCCAGGATATTTTTTTTTTCTCTAAATAGAGGGAGCAAGGCTTTATTTTACAGGTGTAATCTGTTGCCCAGGGCTGTGCTGTTACTGCTTGTGTTATGGTTAACTTCAGCCAGGGAATAGAGGACGACTGATCTGTTTCCAGTGGCCTAAGACTATAGCCTGTTTTTGGATAGTGTTCTCAGTGAGATGTTAAGCTCTCTGGGGATGGCTTCTGAGGGTTTTGGTTTTTTTTGGGTTGGGGATAAGAGGCAGAGTTTAAGAAAGTAGTCAACTTGAGAATTAGAGATTTTGCTTGTCTCTCTGGTTGATGCTTTTTCATTTGAAACAAAAAATTATTTTTAGAGCAAAACGGAAGCATGTGAGAGTGACCATGATATCCTGGTTACATCACTCACCTAGGTGATAAGATACGCAGGTTCTTTATTCACAAGGATATTTATGGGTATCTCTACAGCTTTGAATGATTTTAGTAAAGCTGTTCACTGCAGGATAATCTAAAGGACCATACTAAAATGCTGTTTTGGGGAGTGGAGGCTAATTTGAAATTCAATCTTTGCATATTTTTAAGGAATTTAATTTTAAGTCTCAAAAATAACTGATTTTTATGAGAAATCTAAAAAGTTTTCCTTTTGGTTTTATCTTAATTTTTTAGTAATTTTTTACACTTTTCATAGGTGTAGTTTTTTGTTGTTTTTCAGTTCTGAGACCAAACCAATTAGATTTATATATGTGTACACCTGTGAGCAGATATCTCTATAAACTGGGTATAGTGCACAATGGGGTTTCTGTTGCAGAGGTACTCAGGGGACAAATTCTTAAGGTGATAAATTCTGTATCTGTAAGGTCAATTCCCAACCTATCAACAGAAGTGAGCTGTAAGAAGATACCTGATGACATTGGAAGATTAATATATCTAATATATTTCACTGTGAGAGACTGAGATGTTAATGGTTAGCATCTCACACATTGTTAAGATCAGTAAAGGACTTTGCCCACTTTTCTGAATCCACATGTGGTTATATCTTTCTACTCTTATGCTTTCTGCCTCTTTAGTTCTTTTCCTTATACTTTTCGTGTTATTTTTATGTTTTCATTTTGCTATATTACTATAGATAATAATAACCAAAATGGCTACATACCTACTTTGCATTGCAACCAAATTGTTCTAAAGTAAACCCTGCATATATACATATGTGTGTGTGTGTGTATATATATATATTTTTTTTTTTTTTATAAACACCAATCATTCAGTGTCAATTCACTCTAATCAAACCCAAGGGATCTATTAACAAGAATCTGGGTTACCCTAGCCTTCTGGGGTGGGTTGTAACACTCACATCCATGTAGGGCCCCAAAAGATCAATCATTTATCAGCTTTGCCTTGCAAGTCTATCAGTGTGGCCATTGGACTGAGTCACAGCAACTCTCTCTTATCCCAGATGCACAGCTATTATCAACTTGACATTGAAGGCTTTAAAGCAAACCAACAGGTATCTTTAACATCTCTGTGCATGTATATTTGTTGTGTTCAGCATCTCAACACTTCAAGCAGGCTTTTAGAAGTAGTTAACATTGAGTTAATTTGCATTCACACAGGTAACCTGGTATTTACAAAATTTTTTAGTAAAAAGAAGTAGAACAGTGTGACTTTAACACAGGAATGGCAGCATACCTTAGAAGTCATGGACGGCTTACTCAGGTGTCTCTATGTGAGAATGCATGCATTTGTCCTCATTCAGCCCTCCCTCTCTTCTCCCTGAAGACATACACAGAAAGATTGTTTTCATGGAAATGTGAAAAGTAAATTAACAAATAGGAAGATTAGTTTCTGCACCTTGACATGCTCCCCTTCCAACCTCAAATTAGAGATTCAAGACTTTATTCCTGTATGCAGATCTGATTTACATGAGGAACACTACCTTAAGGTTCTAATTTTTGTCCTTCATGTTTTTCATCAGTGTCCAATCCCTCACTCTCTATTTTCGTGTGAACAGCTCTGTTTTCAAGTACAGACTCTTCATACTATGCATACAGTGCCCACCATGGTGGGACCTCATTGGTTTTTTATGGCTATTGCTGTAGCATACATAGCAAATTGGTTTGAGAGCAGGTATTTTTTTATGCAATCATTTGATTTTAGTCTTTGAAATGTCAGGTCTTGCTATAGGGGTTCAGTGAAACTTGAGAAAATATGGGACAACTCTAATGCAAATAATTGAATAAACTGAATATCTTACCACATAGATGTCTTCTTAAATCTAGGGTATAATGGGTCAGACTCATTACTGCATTCCTGACTGGATGATTTAAAAAAAACCTAAAAATTGACAAACCATGGAAATGCACTGGAATACAGTTAATTTTGGATCTCTCCTCCCTGCAGTTCTGTAGCGTAGTTAATACTTTCTGAATGTTAACAGAAATTGTCCCTGCTGAGAGTGAAATTGGTGGCAAATGTAGAAGACATGATGTATTTTATTTCTTTTTTCTTCTTTGCTGATGTGCAGTAATAAAGTTGGTTTTATCTGAGGCAGTTTTGTGACTGTATGCAATGAAGGCACTACTGGAAAAATGTAAGTGATAGGAAGTGTTTTATTTTACCCTGTTTGTGAAGATGTATTTCATAATCATGTTCTTAAATATTAAAAGATTAATTTTTACATTTGACAGAAATATGCACTGGTAAAGTACCTAAAATGACTGAAAATCAACCATGCTTAGTATAAAGTACATCTGTCATGGAAACAGCGTCAATCTGTGCTTCTCCCCCAACCCCCAAGTGGACCCAAGAATTGTGAAAGCGAAATTGCCTGTTCAAAGCAGTGTAATTACAAGACACTTTCACTGTTTTGGTGTCCAGTTTGAATGCCCCCATAGAACCAGGTTTGTCAAGGTTTTCAGCATTTTGTGAAGGCGTGATATAAACAGATGCTCTCAAAATGCTCACTGAGCTGCCCAAAATGACTAGTCAGTTCAAAAATGTGATTGCTTGGCCTTGCGCTAATTGAAGTTAGGCCAAATACCAGTAGAAAGTGAATGAAGCTTTTCTGAACAAAGTATTTTGACTGATTTACCAATTCTTCCTTCAGTATATCAGAGGACAATGCTGTGAAACTATTGAGGCTTGAGGCTTTTTCATTTGAAACTAGGATTGAGTACTAATGCAAACATCGCATGGTAGGAATGAATCCACTTCAAGAAGACTCAAGAAGCCTAGGAAAAGAATGAAATAAGAAAAAGAACTCAAATTTAATGTACAGTATAGCACAGAAGTGTTTAACAACAGCTATCAAAAAAGCTTTCTATTTTAAATAGGCAGTGCAATGAAGGTTTCCAAGACTTCCCCTGAGAGGGAGGGGAAAAAATGAACCCAAAACATGATAAAAACCAAGCCCCGAACACCAGGAAGGTAAATATCTTACATGAGGTGAAAACCTGACACTGCTGTGACTTCTCAGCTGAATGTAATTCAAAGAAAATTCATCCGCTTTAGCTCTGCTATCTTTTATGAAGCTCACAATAGCAGAAAGAGGAAAAAAAAGGTTTAAAAAACTGCTAATCATTAAAAATGCAGACTCCAAATGAATGTGAATGATAGCAGCAGCAGATGTTTTGTTTCTGATCAACAGTCAGTTCTGACGTCTGTCTTCCCTACAAACTGTAGCTTTTACAGGTAGTTAGCACTTTTATTTTTCTCCTCCTCTTTAAAAGGGACACAGTAGCATTTTTCACATGAACAGCTAAAAAAGGCTGCAAGAGGATAGATTTTTGTAATGATTACTTTACAGTTCTTCTTCTGTCTTAGCTGAATAGTGTTCAGCGCTTTATGTATCTGTCTTGTGAGGCTGCATTTTGGAGGATATTTTCCTTTCTGTAAAATTATTTCATTTCCTATCACTCCCACCTTTTCCATTCAATTTCCATTCCTGTTTAAATTTTCCTGTGGAAAATAAGTTTTTAAATATTCTTTCCAGACTTGTTTCACTTTGGAAACCTTAAGCTTGCAATGAATGATCTAAGCTTTTACAGATAAATTTAAGGAGACTGGGGGGAATGTAACTGTAAATTGTATCTGTATCTGAATGCAGTGTATTGTGTTAGGTCATATTAGATGTTAGACGTAGTTGGAGGAATACCTGCTCATGTAGGCATCCAGGTTTGATTACTGAAATCTGTTTTAAAAGTAAACTGCATATATCATAAATTCTCTGCTGTTTTGAAGAGCAACTGTGGGCATCTGTTAATCCATTGCTTTTCCTATTTCACATGTTCCCCCTGTTCCCTGCCCTAGCCTTGGCCACTCCCTCGGTTTCTCCCTATTTGTTCCTGTACCCCAACCGCGCCCAGGGACCGCCCCTGGGCCCCTGACAAAACCACCCGGCACCCAGACCTCATTGTCTCTCTACCTCTGAACATCGGGGGGACAAGATGTGATTAAAGACATCTCAAAGTCTCATGAGAGACCCTTCTCTGCCTTCTTTACCCCCACTGCGTTGTAACGCTGCCGGCTGCCGGAGCCAGATCGTGGGGCTGTCCGAAATGGACTTCGGGATGCGACTGCTCGCATGGCCCTGGGAAACCCTCGCTGGGCTCTCAGGGAGCAGCAGCCTGCTAGGCAGAGTCCAGCGGTTACAACAAGCAACAACCATTTTTCATGGCAGGACAGGGGTTTGTGACCCACCTGCATGGGTGTTCCTCTGCCCACCTTGCTCTCTCCTTTGGATGTTTCTCCTTTTGGATGTTCAGGTGTTTCCTGGGGGTAGTCTCCAGCTGGGCCAGGTACAGATTCCTCTTCTGTAACTATGGCAGCCCTGGAGAATCGTGTTCCTCAAGAAAAATATCCACAGATGAAAGAGTGTGAGAGGAAGGACCTTTTGCAGACGTTCTAGTACTCTAATGGATCTTTCTAATGGACAAAATAAAGGCAACCATTTCTTCTATCTGCTCCACAATAAACTCAAGACCTCTTTGACCCTGACACATAGTGCTGTGGTTTAGTTGACATGATAGTGTCATGATAGGCTGGACTTGGTGATATTAAGGGTCTTTTCCAAAGTTAATGATTCTATGATTCTAAAGAAATAATGTAAATTTCATGGTGAATTTTCTTACCTTTTTAACAAACCAGTATTGAAAAACAGTAACTGTCCCAAGAAGTATTTGTAAATCAGAGCATCACAGGATTAAACTTTAATTATGAAATGTGTGAAAGTTTACATTGTTACTGAATTGTGCAGCATTATTGGACTATATTTAAGTATTCTGAGTTATAACAGCTAAAGGATCTACCAGCATTCTAGAATATTAAGAAAAAATTTTCTTTAAAACAGGGAGAAGATATGGTATGAAGAATTACTTTTCTACAGGTAATGTACCAAGATATAAATTACACTGGCACATTTGATATTTTTTGATATTTGATGTTTTTCTTAAAGGATAGAAAGATCCATTTATGTATAATTTAATGTTCTTACGGTTAAGTGCAAGAATTATCTCTTCTGTATGGAAAGATGGGAAGAAAAAATTTTCTTAATTAAACATTTTATTCAAGGAGGGGTGTATGTGAGAGGGATGATGATATGTTGCTTTAGAAATTTTAGAGCTGTAGATGTCACCAGCGTGTTACAGCATGGGTGGGAAAATGAACCCATTGTGTATATTTGCTTTGCTATCTCTGCATTCTATCAGAGAAGGAAATAATTCATTATTTCTGACATAATGATATTCATTATATCTGACAAAAGGCTTTCTTTTCAGATCCCACTGTTATTTAGACTTCAGGTACAATCCAGAGTCTTAATTTTTCATGTTAAAAGAACAATATGGTTCTTGGAGTTTTGGATGCTCTCAGGTTTAATATTGGTTCAATAAAATATTTCTCTTGGGGTTGGCTTAGGAATATGGCCAGTGAAACAAATAACTCTTTCTCTCAGTAGACACTAGCACTAGTGGTGCTTCTACCTCAATGACCAAGAGGTGTGCTTTCGCCCCCCCTCTTCAAAGTGCCATTCTGGAAGGCACTATTATTGGCTATCATTCTCAAGTCTGAAAGAATGACCGAGTCTTCTGTCCCCCAAGGTTCTGAGACAAAAATACCTGAGAGGAACTCAAACTGATTGCTGATGTGGAATTCCTTATCTTCTGAATTATTTGATGAAGTTCACATACGAAATTCTGTTTCCTCTTCATTTTATTGTATCTGATTTTGAACTAAGTAGCCATCACAAAGTGGGAGTGGGAAGAAAACAGGACAGTAATTTAATTTTAAAGATAGTAGCATAAATTAAGACAAGAGGATGCTCATGACTGTTTTCAGTGATTGCTACCATTTATGGTAAAAATTACTGTTGCAAAAATATCTTTTATTACAGAAAGATACACACATAAAAGATTATTCAGGTAAAAATTCTGAAAATTATCTGACATGCAAAATTTATGAAATAAATTAATTTTAAAGCCATAGTTGGGTGTTTGGAGTATAGATGTCCTTGTTTCTACAGCTGTGGTATTCAACCGAATGAGCCTTAATGTTTTGAGCTTTTAAACTAACAGTGGAAGCTTGGATAACATTTAGGATTTGATTTTTAACAATCACAGAACCATATACTGTACAGACTTAAAAGAGATTATTCAGTTAATTTACGTTTTGAAAGAAAATATTCAGCTCTGTGTTTAAACTCTGTGGATACCTTAGTCCTAATCCTACACCCACTTGTGATTAACAGGGCACATGCAAGAATTTAGTTGTGGGCATCCTTACCATGAAAGGTGCAGTTTTTGATGCTTTTCTTGAGGATTTTTTTGAAACTGTTGTAAAAGTAAGGTCTTCAAAAAACATGAAACTTGTTAGTTTTCATTATATTTTATGATAATTTTAATGTTATTATATATGAGAGGTTGTCCATTGCAGTCTATTTCCATTACATCTTTCAAATCTGTACTCAGTTTCTATTTGGGGTGAATATTTATCTCTGGAAATATATGTAGTGCAGTCAAAATGGAATAAAAGCCACTGCCAAATGGTTTTAATATATTTTATTAGATGTTTGAGGTTATGCTTTCTTAATGGGTCCCACCTTATGAGAAAAATAGTGCCTTTAAGGGTGATATACTTCATTAAAACTGTTGCATACAGTGATTAGAGGTACAAATAAATTTCATGTTCATTGACATTGACATGAGTTAAAGGCAAAATTTCAGTTCAGGAATACAGTACAATTTGTTGGTTCTTTGAATTTTTTTTCATGTTCAGTCAGTTTGAGGATAATTAAGTGATAAGGATATAGTTATTCATATAAATTAGAGAAAAGTACTAAAGAAATGCAGTGTTTTTAATATGGAATAACCTTGTGGTTTCTGTGTTTGGCTTTGTTGTTTTGCTTGGTTTTCTTTTAAGGCAAAGTATTTAACTTCTTGGGCTAGAAACCAAATTGTAATGCATCATATCCTCAATGAATAATGTGAAATATATTAAAAAGTTCTGAAATGCTTGGTTTATTTCAGTTACAGAAATCACATTTACCCTGAGATGTTGGTCTAAGTGGAATGACCAGTTTTTTCAAATGTGCCTGTTGAATGGTATAAATGGATATTAAAAACCTGTTTCCTCTTCGATGCTCTTAGTCCAGCTTTTGAATCTATGAATGATAGAACTCGTTTTATTCTTGTCCCACTGTCAGTGACTGTAATAACTGGCCATCCTGCATGTAGTGCAGGATGAGTAGGTAGGGAAATGAGAGTGGGAGTGAGAAAACTAGTGCTATATTGTTCCTGACACTTCCCAGTACTGTATGAAATTCAAAGCAACATAAATATTAAAATAGCCTTAGTCTCACTTATAGGCAATGAACAGTGTTATCTTTCAGTACAACTTTTTCCTGTCATATCATTTGCTCTGTCATATGTTGCTAATTAAAGATTACAGGAGAGAGCTCCCTTGAGGTAATGCATGGGTTTAATGTCAGTTTGAAAAAGATTTGCTTTGGATGCCCACTGACCATTCCACATTTAAAATGTTTTATGAATTTGCCTGTGCTTGCTGGGGCCTTGACTAGCTGATTTTCAGTCTCACGTTCAGGTGCATAAGTGTTTTTGTTTCGAACCATGATGGCCCTATTATCCTTTAATTGTTTATAATGAGAACCAGTTGGCTCTTCTTTCAAACAAATGTTCCTTATATGACAAAAGAAATAGAACATCAGGTAACTTGTTCACAAGGGCAAGGTCACAGTAAGTTGTAATACAAAATACATGACTTTTTAAAGACTAGAAAGTTTAATTTAAACAGTGTTATACAATGGACAAACTCCATTTTTTACAAAATATCAGGCTGTTATGCTGAATGCAGAAAGTTAGGCCAAGTGCTAGATAAGTTTCAAACAAAGAAATGATAAATGGCTGTTGTATGAACACAGGAGAGCTAAGATAAGAAAACCAAAAGGGACAGACTTGGTGGACAAAGTAATTTTTTCCATTTTGTAAGATTATATTTATGAATAAATGTCTCCCAGGAATAGAACTGAACACTGGTGCAAAATATGAAATTAAGATCTCTTTGTGGACTATCTGTGGAAGTTTGATGTCACCCTCTGAATTTTATATACCATTTTTGTTCTAATCTATAGTAAAGATTATAAATGAAATGAAAGGTAATGAATTTAAATAACACTTAAATGGACCAACAATATTTCTGACCCATTGAAGCCCTCTCCACAATCCTTATACAGCTTTTAGTTTGACAAATCTCTCTCTAAAATGAAAACTGTCTTTCTTTAGAACCTCAGAAACTGAATTTTCATAACTAGATAATGCAGTGGATTAGACATAGATTATTGATTAATTTATTTTAGAGAGGTATTTATTAAATAACTTAATTTCTTTCTGGTCAAGTTGGAGTCTGCTCTCTGCTGCCTCTCTGAACTTTCATTACTACTGGGAATAATTAAGAATTCTTTAGCAGGTGACAATAATGTAACTAATTTTGCTTTGCACTTTGACATTCACTTAAACTAGCTTTGAATACCTGTTGCCTGATTAGATAGTGATTTTAATCTGCTTTGCTAGGAGAGACACTTTGCACAAATAGCTGAATAACAACAGTTCAGTGTAGACAAAAGATACGTAATGAAAGGAAACGTCTAAAGGAATTGAGCATCACTCAATATCTCAGGGAGGTATGTGTCTGAATGCATGAAGAATACTGTTAAGGTAAAATGTACTGGTATAAGATTTTTTAGTTATGAGAGTCACAGTTCTGAGTAACACCGGAAATTAAAAAAAAATATCTTTATAATTCTATCTTTGATCTTCTTATTTTTAATCTAGTATTCTGTGTTGTCTTGCTCCTAAGGAGAATGCGTGTGTGAAATATGAAATTAGGTGCTTTAACAGGCTTTGAATAAAACTCCTCTTGAAAATCCATTGTGTATGCATGCACGTGTGTGTAATTATTTGGCAGACCAAATCCTGTGGACATAAGAGTTAAATGTGGTAATGGAGTTGCAGTTAAATTTTCAGAGTAGCATTTGTGTATGTTAACCCTGCTTTCAGTTAATATGAAAAAATTAATGTATTTCCATCTCGAATTCTATTATCACAGTTTTTCATTGAAAATAATGGTTCCTAGATCTGCTGAGAACAGTAGTGTATGATAGTACATTCTAATTTTTTTACAGTATTACAATTTCTTTATTACCTTCTGTAATGTTAAACTGAATAATTTCTTCTTGAAACTTAACACCTTATTTACTTTATTTTACTAGCAGCTTTTGAAAGTATACTTGCTCCATATTTATCAGTAGCCTAATTTAAGCCAAAAGTTTGTGGCAAGTAATTGTAATTAAACTGCAACCTACAGTACTATTGAAAGGACAGGTGTATTCCAGTCTGACACGTTCACTGATGTGTTCACAGCCTGAAGATGTTTAAAAAGAATGTCATACAATCCATGAGTAACATCTAGTGTTTCTCCTCTAACTGCAACATTCTGGATTACATTAAATTAAACTTAAAATTTGTACTTTATCACATATGGCATCCAGACATGATTATTAGGGGGCTGTGTATGAACTGGAAAAGAACCCAGGAAGATTTAAAGATAACATTTTAAATGCCACACTGAGCACTGGCTCTGAATTCTACATTTACTCACCATTTGACCAAGTAATTTCAAAACTTCAGTGGTGCAAAATTTTCTCTGTATTTTGTGTTGTTGTTTTTGTTGTTTAGGTGAAATTATTGGTGCTAAAAAGACCAGGCAGAAGAGAGAGTTTAACTTTAGATGCATTTTGTCCGCATGTAATAATTCTGCTAGTAGTTCACTACTTTGAAGCATTGAAGGCAACCTAGAGCACAGATTTTAGGGAAGGAATAAATCTTGCAAAATATATCCACCACAATTTACTTTTAATTTACTGAATTCGGTGACTTTGTCTGAGACTCAAAGTCACACAAGACAGAGTGCATCTTGTGTCATTCTCATTTTGATAAGAAACTGTCTGACATTTTGAGAAATGACCTACTCTGTAATCACAATCAAAATATACAAAAGCTCTGTGATACAGAATTGTTTCTTTATTCAAACTGGACTCCTGTTCATAAGCTATTAACTGAGCTGTGGATTTTGGCTGATAAAGTCAGCTGAGGTTTTTTTCCTGAACTTGGCTTGAGGTACTGTAGAGAACTATACTGGCAGGATATTCAGGTACCCAGAATGTGAATTCTCTTGGGACAATATGAACAAAATGAATAGGAACAGGTTTCCAAGGGTGATTCAGACACTTGGTTTTAGGAGATGGTATTTAATATCAATGTTATCTTACAACATATTACCGTAAAATATAGTTACAGCATAACTTTGCATATCAGTGGATGTAAACAGAGAGCATGTTAAGTGAACAAGCAGAAAAGAAAGAAAGTGCAATGTGTTAGCTTTAGCATTATTAAGCTATTTTGACTGATGAGGATGGCTTAGAAGTGGTACTAACACTGCAAAACTGTATCAGCTGATTGAAGGATCAATCTTCCATCAGTATTTTGCTGATTTTACAGGAAATAATGCTGAATAAGTAGTGTAAGCAAGACCATCTATGTCTGAGAAGGACAATTACACAATTTATATGGCCTAAATAAAAGAAATGTGACGGCTCCTTGAAGTGGAAAATTGCTTTACAGTCAGTGTGTGAACTTCACTTTTAAATATATGTAATAATTCTGGTTTTGGAAGATCTAGTCTAAATTCATTATCTGCTAAAAAAAGTTTCATAATTATAATACATAATAAAATGAGATTATTTACAAAGACATCAAAGAAAAGCTTAATTTTTATATTATTTCTTTCTTTAAAATGCACTTGTATAGCTTTCTCCCCTTTTCTGAAAGAAGACATTCAAGTGGTCCTCTACCTTCCCATATCCTCTTTAAAGCAGAGGTTCTTGACAGCAGAGGGTAAGGTCTGTGTACCCTATTTAGATAGCTATACAAAGATGTGACTAAAAAATGGAAATTGTGATAAATTCCTGTAAGAGATTTTGCTTTTAATAACTTCAACTTTTTAATGTAGAAAATTCCTCCTCCTTTCTCCTCCAAAAGAGTAGATCAAACTGCTGTACTGCTTGAAAGGGATTGCTCTTCTGTTCCTTTTATCTGGCACACAGTTGTGAACCTTGGTGTTATTTGCTTTTATCTGGTTTTATCAGATTAACAATTGTACCTGATGGTTTGTCAAATTATTTAATACCTATTATCAGATTTCTTCATTTGGAAAACATCAGTTTTTAATTGGTACCTATACCATTACTAGATAACTCTTCAAGAGACATCTAAGTACTTTTCTATCTTCCAAGCTACATACTAGGTCTGTAGAAACCTCTTGCAAATTTTCAGGATTCTTCTAAGTCACCAGTTTTCTAAGAGCTTATCAAAACTCAGTTAAGGTGTTTTATTTCCTTGTTCATCTGAAGAGGTAATTGGAAGAACTTTTTTCCATTGTATTATTCTTCTTAATAATTTTTAAAAATTCTATAAAATAAAAACATGAATATAATACATTGCCAGTTTTCCATTATGACTAGGAGCTATTATGGGTAGGACTGCTGTTTTTGGATCATCCTGGAAATTAGAGATGTAGAATTAGTCATTAACTGGTGAGAGTGATAGTGTATCACTATTTTGCTCATATTTCTGCAACATTTTCAACAATATTCTGTGGAAATTATCAAAAAATACTACTGAATTAAAATAATGCCACATTTTCAGCCAAAAGATATACTGAAAAAATATAGAAAACTGTTCCTAAATGATTTAAAATTCTGAAAATTATGGTTTTATACCGTAAAAAAAGTATCCTGGTAGACATGCATTTCTTCCAATATAAAGGAAATATTGAGTTTTAAAGGGCGTCCCTAGAAGAAATGGGTTTTAATGGGTGAGCCACTCAAAATTATGTTTGACACTGTTTATACAAGAAAGAGCTACCAGCAGGACTAACTATCAGGTAAAATATTGGTCTTTGCATTTGGTGTATTCCAATCAAACCCAGATTTTTTTTCTGGAACGTGACAGATGAGAACAAGTTATACTCCAGTTAAACATAAATTACTGATTTCAGTAGCTGAGGCAACCATACAAGATTCTTGAGTTTCAAGGTTTGTTGTCTCTCATTGCTTTTGTATACCTGTGAAGAATGGAAAAATACTTGGTTTGATGTTTTCAGTCTTCATGTTTATCTATCTGATCTCTGTATTTTCTCCAGTACCAAGTACATTTTAAAAGATGATTTAAACACATTTAGTAACACGTCTTAGGCTTGTCTTTTCCAGTGAGAGGGTAACTTTGAAGTTCTCCATGTGTTTTACAAGCAGCTCTAGGTAAAGCATAGAACAGACAAGCATTCTGTGACACTCTACACATGTTGAAGGTCCTGCAGTTTATATACAGGACAGCCAAATGGTTTAATGTGCAATATTAGTGATAGGGAACATATTTTTTCCAGGCCTCCCTAGAATCAGCACTGCAGAATTGATTAATATCTCAAATTTTGATACAGCTGTTATCCAATTACACACTTAAAACCATAATACCTTTTAAAATAATGCATTGATTGTATTTGACATTCACTGATGTCATAGATGCTGTTAAAATAGCTGTTCTGCTCATGCAAATGACCAAGATTTACCTGCAGGTTGTTAGGCAAGCCCACTGAACAAGAAAGAAAAGCTTGTGTTGTTTTCAGAGGCTTTGGATCAGCATGGAAATCCACATAGTAACAGGAAAAGAGGTCAAGATCAACAAGACCTTGCACTTGCACACTAGAGTTTAGAGTACTTACCTGAAAACTTTTAATTATAGCTACTGGTGTGATGTTGCCTGAGGCTTTTAAAACATGGCTTAGTTTGGAAGAAATCTAAAGTTCACACAGCAGAAAGTAAGAGAAAAACAAATGATTCTCCCCTCCTTAATTTCTTCAATTCTGCACAAATCATCTAACCAACAATGCAACATTTGTCCATGGTGTGAATTTAAGAAAAAAACAAACTGCAGGCCATTAAGAAAACTCATCAGAGTTTCAGAGAATAGTCCAATGTACTCCTGCAGTTTTACAAAGTAAGAGACTACTTTCTATTTTCACTTATCAGCATAGTCCTTATCATCATAATAACGTCAGTTCATTCAATGAGTTGCAGAGCCAACTGCTTTGTTAGTAAGGAAGTATTATGTAGTAAAAGGGTCAGGAAAAGGTGTCTCTAACAGGGGGATTGGAACTCTACTATGTCATGAAAGAAAACTCCTACTTGCTGCAGAAAACATCAGCAATAAATAAAATTGGAGGATGTAATAATTTTAGTCTCTTTCCATCATGCACTGTTGGAGTCTTTTGTTTTATGTTACCAGTGTTTTGAAATTGTAGCAGATGATTGTCATTACAGTGCATCCTAAACCATGTCTTACTGAATATCTTTAAATTTCTGTTCTAATATATTCCTATCACTGCCATTATGGCTGCAAAGATCTTAGTGTAACTTCAGTTAATTTTAGAAGCTGAATGATGTTGTCTAACTTCCAGTGATGCAGAAGAAAATATGCACTTGCATGCTGCTGTTACTCAAATTGAATTTTCAAGCTGAACAGTAAAAAGCCTTTAGTTCACAGCATATTTTACACATAAATTTAAACAAGGTGCTGAACTGTGACATCCAGAACAAAAAAATTATATAAGCAGGTTGCTGAGCTTGCTCTCTGTAATGCACTGGGCATTCTGAGGCTATAAAGCGATACGATACTATAACCAACCCTTTCATAGTATTAAAAAAAAATTTTTTTCTTAGTCTTTGAAGTTACCTCTTGATCCATTGATGAACTCCTGATGTACTGAATGTTGTGAAGGGAGCATGACAAGCAGGGTTTTCTACCTTGCAACATTAGCCACCTGGGTCCGTTTTCATCCGATTCTGTGTACCAAAGGAATCAAAAGTGACTTTCAGATATAATCTGTTATATTCATGATAATTTCTGACTTTATAAAAAATCAGAATTTATCAAAACTGTGTGACACAATAAAATCCTTCCGTTAGGTTTGGGTCATCTCTAGGATAATGTTAAGAGATGTAAGTATTAATCTCCATTTGGTCAAATCCAGACCTTACTAATGCTACTTTTGCATTCCTGATCTCATAAACCAGCATGTCCTGGACATCTCAATGTTGCATATGAAATCTTGCTCTGCTCACTTTTTCTCTTGTGGCTGATAGTCTTCTAGGGACTTTAAAAATGTCAAAACACACTTGCCATACTGCCTTGTTTTTTTGACAGTGGCCTGCCAGTAGGTGCTACTTTTGGCTAGATCAGAAGACAGAAATAATTATTTGTGTGTTCATAAAGGGAATTCCTGAGGGAGTGGCTGTAGGTATACTAAGATACAAATGCTTAGAGGATTTGTATTGTTTAAGGGTAAAGGTTGATCTTACACAGTTCAAACATGTTTTTTTATTTCATTCTGCTTAGAAAATAAGGAGTGAATCATCATTTCTGGATAGCACACATTGTTTATGACTGGATAGAATAATTTTCAGGGATTAAACATAAACAGTAAAATGAAACTGCTGTTTAGGAAGTCAGCTATTAATCCATGAAACTTACTTCCTGATTTTTGATTTGTTTGTTTGTTTTTTTGTTTGTTTTGTTGGGTTTTTTTGGTAGCATTAGTCCACTAATCCAGTTTTGTTGTGGTTTAACCCCAGCTGGCATCTAAGACTAACACAGCTGCTTGTTCACGCCCTACAGTGGGATCGGGGAGAGAATTGGAAGAATAAAAGTAAAATACCTCGAGTTGAGATAAAGCCAGTTTAATAGGTAAAGCAAAAGTCATGCACTCACGCAAACCAAAGCAAGGAATTCATTCACCACTTCCCATTGGAAGGCAGGTGTTCACCCATTCTCCGGGAAAGCAGGGCTTCATCACATGTAATGGTGACCCGAGAATACAAACATGATCACTTGGAACATCCCACCTTTCTACTTCCCCCAACTCTATATGCTGAGCATAATGCTATATGAGATGAGGATATTCCATATATATATATGTGTGTATATATATATATATGTATAAAATTGGGGTCAGCTGTCCTGACTGTGTCCCATCCCAACTCCTTGTGCACTCACAGCCTCCTCTCTGGTGGGGTCGGGTAAAGAGCAGAAAAGGCCTTGACCCCATGCAAGTGCTGCTCAGCTATAATGAAAATATCCGTGTGTTATGAACACTGTTTCCAGCACAAATCCAAAACACATCTCCATACCAACTACTGCGAAGAAAATTAATTCTACCCCAGTCAAAACCAGCACAAGTTCTTTGAAAAATGTTTTGAGTGTCAGTACATAGTCAACAGTTCTTTGAGGCATAGCAATACTGTGTTCATCTTGTACTTGACATGTGCACTGTTAGTTTTTGGAGGCAGTAGTAAGATGTTCTTAGTGACTCTGACACCGTCAGAAGGCTGCCTTCATACTTTTGAATGGTGTAGAGTATTTTTGAATTCGGTAAACTCAACTGGTGAGCTTTGGTATGCTGAGTGTTTTTGTCTTTTACCTCTGCAAGATTCTTTACTGTCACAGCTTTGACTCAAAAGACTTTTACAAACCAAAATTTCCTCTTTGTGGGACAGAGAATGATTTTAAGAGGTCATTCTCCCTGAAGCAGTTTGTGACTCTTCCATCATCTGTTTGAGATGGGTTTTGTGAACCTTCAGGGTGTTCTTACCATCTTGGATATGTGTTTGTGGAGAAGATAAAGATTGTAATGACATTTTTTCTCATGATTTAAGTATTTATTAATTTGGGTTGTGGATGGTAATAGTTTCGGGTAATTCAATATAACTGATAGTTACTACATTCTTAAAAACTTTTGCTGGAGTTATAGAACAGTACTAATCCTACGTAAAATGTGCTTCATTACTGAAAAATCCCCTGACCTATTATGGAAGTGTAGGGTGCACATATCTTGAGACCAAGGTCTCAAGATCAAGGTCTAGAGACAAAGGACAGATTTTATATCCTAAAATAATTATTATGGAAATTCTCCCATATGTAAGTTGTGTGCAGATCTGATCTGATTCACATTTAAAGTTATGGTATAGACATTGGGAGCTTGTCTGTGTACAGTAACAAAATGTCTGCTACTGTTCTCTAGTTTACACCTGGAGCAGTAGCTGCCAGGTTGTTATTACTTCTGCAGTAATTTATACTGTGTCTAAATTGTGCATAAGCTGCACAGGGTAATGAAGTAATATTCTGGCTTCAGATTCAGCTGGAGCTTTTCACTTTTATTCTTCTGGTACAATCCCAATAATCATTTTATGGAAAGAAGCTGTTTCAAAAAATGATGAAAGTTAGACTTGCTTAATTTTTTATGTATGCTTCTTTTTTTTTTTAATTTAGAAAGCAGAGTCCTGAAGAGTCTCTAAAAGGAAACTTGACTAAGTCACTGTCTTTCTGTCAACCAGGTGTTTAACATCAGAAAGATTGTTCCTTGAAATTGTATTTAATGAAATGTGTTGTCCAAATGCTGTCTCCTTAGCTAAAATGCATCATACTGCTGTAATACATCAAAACCTTCACTTTGACCAGAGAATCATGGAATGGCCTGGATTGGACAGGATGTTAGAGATCGTCTTGTTTCAACCCTCCTGCCATGGACAGGGACATCCTTCACTAGACCAGGTTGCTCAGAGCTTCATCCAATCAGGCCTGGAATATTTCCAGGGATGGGGTACCTGCTTCTTTGGACAACCTGTACCAGTGCATCACCACCCTCACTGTCAAGAATTTTTTCCTAATATCATATTTAAAACTACTCTCTTTCCAAATGAAAGTCTTTTCCATTTCCTCTTGTTGTGTCACTGCATGCCCTTGTAAAGTGTTCATCTTTCTTGTAGCCTCTTTTCAGGTACTCGAAAGCCGCAATTAGGTCATCCTGGTCTCTTTTCCAGGCAGAACAGTCCCAATTCTCTGAGCCTTTTCTCACAGAAGAGGTGGTCCATCCCTCTAATCATCTTGGTGGCCTCCTCTGGACTTGCTCCAACAGTTTGATGTCCTTCCTGAGCTGGGGACCCCAGAACTGGATGCAGCACTCCAGGTAGCGTTTTTACCAGAGCAAAACAGAGGGGCAGAATCCCCTCCCACACCCTGCTGCTCATGGTGCTCTGGATGCAGCCCAGGACATGTTGGCTTTCTGGGCTGTGAGTGCACATGGCTGGGTCACATCCAGCCTCTCACCCACTCCAAGTCCTTAGCCAGGGTGCTCTCAATCCCCAGCCTGCGTTCATACTGGGGGTTACCCTGACCCAGGTACAGCGCCTTGCACTTGCTCTTGTTAAACTCCATGAGATTTCCATGGACCTACTTATCAAGCCTGTCTAGGTCCCTTTGGATGGCATCTTGTCCTTCAGGTGTGTAAACTGCACACTCAGCTTGGTGTCATCTACAAATTTGCTGAGGCTGCACTCATATCTTTTGTCTCTGTCGTGATGATGTCCTTCAACCACCTAGTCCTTTATTAATACAGCAGTTTTCCACTAATTTGTGTTTGCCACAGGGGGCCTACATGTACTGCTGCACTTGGCTGTGCCAGTGGACTTTTTTTCAGATACTTTATTCTCTCAGCTGTATGTTAGTGAGAGAGCTGTACTTACCTTAAAATGAGCCTATTGTATCTTTTATATATGCTTCTGTGCTTTTACAGCAATCATAACTGGATAATTGCTGCTCCTTGGATATTGTGTTGTAAGATATGCAATCACATCAAATCTGTTGAGTGATTCTGTAATTATATTTCATTTATTTTCATTGCTGAGATACAGTATGATTATGCATTATCTTTCTTTCCTTGATTAGCAGTTTGACCAATATTGTTTTATAATCCATAGCTAAAATTAGAAGAAAAGTTTTAAAAGGCAACGGACAAGATATTTTTCTTAAAATATTAAATCAGTTTTTGAGTAGCAGAGGAAAATGGGATTACAAGTTGTACTGAGTTTGCATGGCCAAGCTTTGGTAGTGCAGGGGGATATAGGGGTGGCTTCTGTGAGAACCTGCTGGAAGCTTCCTCCATATCTGGCAGGGCCAGTTCCTGGTAGCTCCAAAGATGAATGTGCTGGTCAAGGCTGGGCCAATTAGAAACAGTGGTAAAGCCTCTGTGACAACTTATTTAAGAAGAAGAAAAACCCCATTATTGCACAGATGTAATTGCAGCCAGAGAAGAGTAGGGTGAGAATAAGTGAGAGGAACAACTCTGAAGACACCAAGGTTAGTGGAGAAGGAGGCAGAGGAGGTGCTTCTGGTTCCAGAGCTGAGATTCCTCTGCAGCCTGCGGTGAACACCATGGAAAGTCAGACTGTGCACCTGCAGCCCATGGAGATCCACGGGGATGCAGAGATCCACCTGCAGCCCCTGGAGGAGACCCACACCAGAGCAGGTGGATGCCTGTGAGGAGGCTTTGACACTGTGGAAGACCCGAGGTGAGAGGGGCCCATGCTGGAGCAACCTGTCCTTGAAGGACTGCACCCCGTGGGAAAGTGACCCATGTTGCAGCAGTTGCACTTTACAAAGATGTTCCCTGTTTGCTCTCTGTAAAAGACCATATTCTTGGTTTACCAAGATTCTCTTGGTAATTTTTTTCTAAGGTGATGACATAGCTTTTTTGTTTTAGATTTGAGATATGCTGTTGCCTGTTATTTATGAAACAACTCATTTATTCTTATTTAGTCTTGCTCCCAAGGCAATTTTTTTACTAGATTTATGTCTAAAATAATTAGCTTGAATTCAGACTATTTCTAAAGTAGCTCTTAGTTTAATATAATGGCATTTTAAACAGTGTAGAAATTCCTTTGCCAAGTGGTTTACAATATTATTAAATATGCTTATCACATGTAGCCAATTCCAAAAACCTCACTGTAAGTTGCTGCCAAATCATTAAATGAACCAGGGAATAGACACCTGTTCTAGAGTTCTGCTTACACTAAAAGGAAAAGAAAAATAAAAGGGCTGAGGCAATAGTGGCTCTTTTAATTGGCTTTAAATTCTTTCAGATTTGAAACATTATTATAGTTGAATGACAATGTTCGTCTGCATGCCTGCATTGCTCATCCACCCACTCAGTAGCTGAGACTAGTACTTGTGTCCCAATAAACTTGGTCTCTAATACCTGAAGATGCTGAATTAAGATGTATTTAAAAATCTTGTGCAACCCATCTACTTTGAGACCTTATCTAGTTTTTAATAGTGAGGAGAAAAGAGGAAATGGGCTCTTACTGTGGTAACTATCAGCTTTCTTTGTTTTTTGCTCACTGAAGATCGTATTATATTTCTTGTATTTCTCTTTTAAGTTCCTAGTGAATATGGAGTATAAGAATTAATTTAATTTGTCTTCTAAGCCTTGTATAAATTTGTATCTTCAGTTGCTAATGGTTCAGCTGCTTTCTTCATTGGTGTCTTCCACTTCAAATATTTAAATAATATTGTATTATTTCCATTCACTCCCAGAACAATAGTGTTATCACTGACAGTTTCACATTCCTAATGATATTTTAGAACGTTTCTGCTTGGCTTCATCCTAGTCTCTTTAAAAATATGCGTACTCAATCTGTCATTTACTAACTTTCATGTAACAGAAAAAATGCTGTAATCCAGTAGAACTTCAATGTTTACAACATCTGATTGATCTTAAACACTTTATTGCTTTTTAATAGCTAGATACATCCTGAAACTGAATGTGTATTCTTTGTTAAATCTCCTATTTGCTGCAAAATCCTTATAAGAAATTTAATTATCTTTAGCAATTCTTATTAATTAATGTCAATATCTTCCTGATATTTCCTCTCTGAATTTCTGGTGTTCTCTTTATTTTCATCCCTGAAATAATAGATGTGTTTATTCAGCTATAAAACTTAGTAGTGTTTCTGAGTTCCAGTTGCTGGAAAATGAAAGATAGTTAACAGACATATAAAAATACCAAGCTCAAGAACTATTACAATAAAGGTTTCATTGTGGAACAGTTATCTGCAAGCCAGTGAGGTATTAAAGTCATATTTAATGGTAAGTAATCAGATCACATGGAGAATAGTCAGGGTATCACACACAGCTTCTGAAAACTGTGCAGTTTTAACCTTGAACTCAAAGGCAGAAAAACAAATAGCTGTTCTGCTTCATCTCTTTTGATCAAAAGCAGAAACACTGAAAGAAAACTTCATTACAATTTCTTCATCATATAGGTGATTAGCAATGATAAAGCCTGTCATATTTTTCTACTACGGGGAGTGCACTTCTGTGTGTCCATGGTAATCTCCACACTACTTCTAGGGATTTTATTCTACTTCCTTCTTAACATAATTTTTATGAACTTCCTTATTTTCCATTATTTACCTCTTTGAAATGTAATGTATTTGGTCTTTCTTTGTTCCCAGAATCTGTTGTATATACGATTTTGTGATCACTGTTAAAAAACTGGCACTTTTGAAAGAGATTTGAAAGTTCTATGAGATTTGCTTAAACTAAATCTCATACATCATATAGATCCAAGTCAAGATTCATTATCAAGATTTCTTTATACAATCCTCAATAACATTTACAAATTTTATCTCTATATGATGGTATTCTGACATGATATTTGTCCAGATTTTCAGAACAGTGGAAATTACATGGCAGAAGTTACTTGCCTCCTTTGGTGCCTCACTGATTTCTCTAAGCATATAGCATATGGGGTGTATGTGTGTGTGTGTGTGGCTCGTTGATGACATAAACCCCAACAAATTTAGGCTTAGAATTTTATACCATGCAGATTTTGTGTTAATGTACAGGTTGGTTAATTTGATTTGTTAATTTATTTAAGACAGATAATTACTCTTCCTATAACAGAAATTTCTCTGTCTTTCCTGAATATTTTATCCTCTGCTCTCATACAGTTACATTGATCATCTGACTTCTGTACGTTTCCAACATGTATGGTATATTAATCTGGTATTTTATTTTGGGTTGCACATTCCAATTTCTCCATCTTCTTTCTTAGGCTTCCAGCATTTACAAAGTAGAAGACATGCTATTGATTGGTTACATTTCATGTCACTCTTTTAACATGTCAGTTTGCTTCCTATTTCTATATTTGATTATTTGATTATTTCCATCCCCTGGCCAACCTTTTTTTTCAGAATACAGATTTTTTTTGTCTTCATCTTTACAAATGTTATCTTAAACCCTGTATATTTGTTCGTGTCAGCTTTCTCTCACTACTCAGTGTAAAGTTCACTGTCAGCCCTGTTCACTTTAATCATGAGCATCTTGGTACCTTAGAGCTGAATTCAGGTCCTTTCCTTATGGACAGAGTGCCCTCAGTTCCTGAAAAATTGAATAATCCTCCTTTTACAGCAAGTTCTGAAACTGTGTGTACATCACTGTTCCTGGACATGTGGGAACTAGCAACACTTCAGAAATGCTAGCAAAGACCCTGGTTGTGTTTTCTAGAACTCTATATTTTGTGTCTGAAATTTTTCCTCTTGCCTATTTCATTAATATACTTGGAGTAAACAATTACATTACTCTCCCCAGCATTTCCAAGCCGGTTCCTTCTAATGCCTGTATCTTCCTGTCTGGTACCTTCTAGGGCTCAGAAACCCAGAAGCCTATTTGCCTGAGAAAGGAGGCTTCCACCTATGCAAAACGTTTTCTGTTTCCAGAAGGGCATTCTCATTAGGGAATGCTATCCAGCAGCAACACCTGTGTCTTGTGTTAGTCTTCTTTTTGCTAGACTTTGATGTTTCTGAGCATTGCTGTGAACCTCTTCATCCCTGAAATCCTATTGCAGTGAAACCACTACTTACCTGATCTTTGTATGTAGTCCTGGGTCTCTGCTCATTCACTGAAGTTCTCATTGCTTTGGAGAAGTAGAGAACATGTTAGTTCTGGGAAAAGAATTTTTATTGACAATTAATTGCAGGCTTTGCACATGATTGTATGATACAGTAACTTTTATAAGGGCAGATTTTGTTATATAAACCACAATTATCTGCATGTTCCACCTCATATGCTGAAGCCTTACTCAGCAGGAGATACATGCATAAAAATCTTCCGTGAAGAACTGCTGCATAATTGGAGTTGGAGTGAAAAAATAATGCATTTTAATTTATATCAGAAAGAAAAGTAACATAATGGAATGGAATAAGTTGCAAGGGACTTTGAGTCCCAACATTTTTTACCTTTTTTCTTTTCATTTGCAGATAGTTGCTGCCTTTACATTTTCTTTCTATTTATAAGAAGTATTTGAAACTCCCAACTGCAAGAATTATTCTGCAAATCATTGTCAATGGGCAGCTATATGACACTTGCCATATTTTAAAACTGCTTAGAAAAGCCTTTTTCTTTTGGCTAAAGGCTGATGAGGAAGCATGTCTTGCCATCCCACTGCTTCTGTTACAATCAGACTGATAAGATTTGTTTTCAACATAAACTAATTCATAAAAAAACCAAAAAAACACTTCAAAGTATCACTTATGCCAATAAGTTTTATTCCCTTAGATAAAGGGCATAATTTTGAGATCTTTGACGTTTAAAAAGACATTAGAAATCCCTAAATCCTGTACAATTTATACTGAGTGATTAACATCTATGCTAATTAAATGCATAATAATATATATAATATATTATATGATATGATATTATATATCATATAATAAATAATGATGATATACTCCTTGGTAAAATAACCATTAAAATAACACAATTTCTGTTTGTCTGTTTGCCTAGTATTACTCAATTGTAGATAATGTAAATTTTAGAAGGAAATTCTAGTTTACTAAATCACATGGTTATAGAAATTCTCTCTGCAAAAAGACATGTAGAGGAAAAGCATTCATTGTTATGTGTGTAAATGCTCACATCACATTAATGTTCCTCAAAGATAAGTCTGTGTAATATAGGCATGACTAAGCTTAAATGCCATTTTCAGTGTTTTTAGCAAACGAAGCCATATCTGCCAAGTTTGTAACTTCTTAATTTTTTTTTAATTTTTTTTTTTTTATCAAGAATAGGTAAGGGAAAGAGATTAATAAGGACTCTTTTATAAGGCAAGTACTATGTTTTCATAGTTGAGGAATTTTATGCAAATATTGATGAATGCTCATCCTATGTGTAGGATAGAGAGGGACACAGCATGATGGCTTAAGTACTTTCCAGCATCTGACTGATGGAACTGAGCACCATAACAAACGGGGTTATCCTTCTTGATTAGGAAGTGCAAACAGAGTGCAGACAGTAACAATGACTCCTCATTCTTTTTCAGTCTGTCTCGCTAGAGCAGGGAGGCAGGCACTTTCATTTTCTGAACAGTTTACTTCCAGTGTCATTCCTTGCATCTCTCTTTCAAATTTACTCTGTACTTCATCTATTGTCTGGTGATGTCCTTTTCAATATCCATTGCAATATAAAACATGGCCAGGATTACCTATTATCCAAAGCTGAATGCAGAATTACCTTATTGATGGCATTTCAAATTTCAGCAAACTTCAACAACAATTAGCTTTTAACAACTGCTGTTAGACACCCATCAAGCTGGTGTAGAAGACACACTACATATTGATTTGTGAATCCATTGATAAACCCATTTATTTCACAGCTGAACTGACTTAGATATTTGTACATGTAAATGTTTTTAACAGCAAATTGCTGAAAATTTTTAAATTCAACTCTTCTGCCAGTATTCTCTCTGCTAGGTTTTATGATGGGTTCTGACATAGATGTAAAAATTACATTTGCAAAAGGACTCATAGGATATGGCTGATCATCTCTATTTTCTTCTGCTTTTCCTGTCAGCATTGCCATAGGCATAGCAGCAGTTAAAGTTTCATGGAACTATTTGCAAGCGAATATGAAAGAATCCGTGATGTGTCTCATGGTCAGCACTTAGCATTAGCAACACCATTCTCTTGGTTGCTTCACTCACCTGCAAAATCTGAAGGTTATAAAGCAGCATGGAATTTTAAAACTTTCCAACTGGAATTTTTTACTTGATTTTTTTAAAAGGAAAACTTTTCACAAACCTTACTATTTAATGGACAAATCTATGAAAGAGGCTTCTGACCATGAGCATGTCTAATGAAATACAGTAATCTTAATTATCCTAACAATCATTTGTAACAGCAAAAAGAAGGTGAGTCTTCCTACAGGGACAGTAATGAAACTGGCAGTTGGGGTGGTGGATGAAGAAAGGAGAATGAATTAGGTTTTGAAACTCCCTGACCCACCCAATTTCCAGTTGCTTTTTAGATGCGGCTTACGGTCTTCTCAAGTGTTCTAAATTAATCAGCTTTTGCAGAAGTTAGATCAGGGCTTGTTCCAATTCCAAATGAAATCTCAAAAAAATTTGAAGCGATTAACCTGTTAAACCTGGCTGCTGGGTAACGTGCTGTTTCTACATAGTTCTGGGTTTGCAGAGCCCTTCATGCAATTCACTCTACAAGACGCTCTGAAACACAGCAGGGAGAGAAATCAGCTGACAAAACCAGCAGCAATCGATTGAAGATATTTAACCTGTTATGGTCATTTTAAATTTTGTTTAATAACAACTGTTTCTTCTGTCTAAACTATTGCTTAAGTTTTAATAGAAGTAACTTGTACTCCAAGGTGATGGAAAAGCCCCAGTGAGCTGTGTTTCTTTTTAAATGAAATTGTCTTTATCTTGTAACTGCGGTCTGGTGGACTGTGAATTTCATTTGACAAGAGAGGATAAGAGAAGAGTGACCGAGCTTAGTTTTAGTCTAAGTTTATTTTTACTTGTTCATTAGTGACACTCAATGTCTCTCACCAGTTTAGGAGAAAACTTGATATAGTGACTTTTCCTTCAGTAAAGGGTCTTGTATTGGAACACAGTAGTTCACTGATACTTGTTTCTCACAAAACTAGCAAAGTTTTTTCAATATATTTAATTTTTAAAAAATACAGATTTACAGGGAAAAAGTTATCTTTTGCCATCCTGCCTCTAGCAGTACTTCTATCAAAGTAGGAGTTAGTAATGATGTTTATTAGCACCTTTATGAGTGGATATGAAATGAGGTGGAAAAAGATTTTTCCAAGAATTGTTTTAAACTATCATCTTCCTGCCAAAGTTTCTAAATGACCCTCTCATACTTGTGCTTCTTTAGATCTGTTAAGCTATTTATCTTGTCATTAATTCAGTGGGAGTCTGGGTACACTCAGTGCCTCCTAGGGTGCATTCCTCTCCCTTGTACTTTAGTCCATCGAACTACTGTTTTGGGCAGAGGTTATTTAATAAATGTGAGTTTGACACTGTCCCTATGAATTGCCTAGTCTGCAGAGAAGAGATTACATCAACTCTATTATAATAACTGAAATTTCTTGCTACAGAATTAGAGACTCGATCTATTTGAAAGAAAACCACAGCTATAAAACCACCACAAGGAAATGAGCAGAATTTTTCCTTGCCGAAGGGAAGTTCCCAATGGCAAAAAACCCCACCCCAAACCCAAATAAAAAGCCCCGAACAAAAGCTGCTGGCACTGATTGTGGGTGTCCTTTCTACTCCACTTTAGGGCAGGTGGAAGAGCGTGTGGGATAGCAGCAGAGAGTGGATGGAGGTCTGATGATGCTTGCTTCCTGGAGCAGATGCTTTGAAGAACCACTTGTGTGGAGGGAGAACTCAAAGTACACTGGAAGTTGAACCCTCACTCTGTCCCAGCTCTTGAAATAAAAAGGCTGCCTCTTAAAGCCTTCTCTGCACCAAGCATAGACCTTTTTCCTGCCCCTGCAGCCTTCTTCTGAGTATTGCTATTTCAAATGTTATCATTTCCTGTGTTATTTATTTGTCTCTTTGGTCATCTGTTGGAAAATACCCCCTGAAGGTATGTGCAATACTTTCAAGACAAGCCAAGAATTTTTATTGTTTTTTATTCATTTAAGCCTTCTGTGAGATGACAAGGGAGGAGTGAGGGGAAGCTGTAACTTAAAACAGCTGATGCAAGTTACTTGAAATTAAAATAAATTTAACGAGATTGTCATACATTGTTATGAACTTGGAACCCAGTTTCTCAGAGGGAAAAAGCAGGAACATGTCCATGGAAGAGAGCTTGTGGACTCCCCATCCTTGGAGATGCTCAAGGCCAGGCTGAATGGGGCTCTCAATAACCTGATCAAGTTGGTGGCATCCCTCCCAGTGGTGGGGGGGGTGGAAATAGATTATGTTTGAGGTCCTTCCAGCCCTAACCATTCTATGATTCTATGCTAAACTAGAAAGCTGACATATTTTATTTTTATTTGAAAAAAACCTGAAATTTGCAGGGCTAGGCAATTTAGAATTACAAAGAAATTATTTACTGGCAAGAATTTCAGACCCTAGCACAGGCTTCCTGGGGAAGTTGTGGATGCCCCATCCCTGGAAGTGTTCAAGGCCAGGTTGGAGGGGGCTTTGAGTTATCTGGTCAAATGGAAGGTGTGCCTGCCCATGGCAGGGGTTTGGAACTAGATGAACTAGATGTTCTCCTGTCCAACCCAGGCCATTCTATGATTTTATGAATATAGGTTTCCTAAGGATTTAAAATCAATAGGAAAATAGTAATTGGTGTGTGCTAGTGGCTGGAAAACAGATGGATAAATGAAAAATAAATAACTCTGAAACAGCATCTGCAGATGCTGACTATCAGTCTAAGCTTGTAACAGCTCCTGCTTCCACTGTGAACTGCTATTTTGCCAAGTAAATGACAAGTAATAAATACTGATAAATGAAGTATGAAAATCCTAAGTATATTTTGTTTTTCTCTCAGCTTCATCTGATAATAAATTGATGTTTTTAAAATTCAACTTCTCTCATTAGTATCAGAATTCCTATTTTCAGCATGAAATTATATTTCATATGTGAATATGATAGCTGCTTTTTGTTCCATGATTCTATACACTGAAAAACAGCTGGTTTGGTTTATGATTAATTATTGGGATATATTAAATCCTACTGTTTGTTTTTAAACTTTCATTGCCTTGTACTGGAAGGAGAAAATTTACCAGCAGGTGTCCTATAGCTTAAGTAATAATGATACTACATCATATAAATAAGTACATAGGGCACAAAAGTCTTTAGTACAAGTAAAATGTAAAAGAGGATGTGGTACATCAAAATATCATACAGAAATGATATGTATCTTGAATAAATGTGGGGTTTTTTTGTAGTTGTTAAATCATACAACCTTTCTATATAACAGCCTGTGACGTGGTTATCTTATTGGTGTTTCACTGGTGGTAAGCATAATGTAAAATCTGCTATGAGATAAGCAGGATCTGGTTTTGAGCACTGTGGAATGCTGTAACACATGGATGCTGCCTTTGATAAAAGACCAGGACCTATGTCGACAGCTGTTAATTCAGAGCTGGTGGTGCTCCACAACTCTGATCCTAGCAGTATTCATGGGAAGTGTGGGAGTATGAAAATATGATGAAAGAATGAAGATCAAGTTCAGAGTTTTCTTACTGCATATAGATTAAATGACCAGAGAGAAATACTGAGCCTACACAGTTAAGACACAGTTTGCAAACCTGAGTCATTGAGAATGCAGCTATGCTGTCTTTATTTGTTAATCCTTATTTCTTACATTTGTTTACAAATAGAGAAAGCTAAACATATTAATGATGATGTAGCTAGCACAAAAGCAATCACTGTAATTGTGGGATAAGAGGAACACTGGAACCAGGCAGTTCAGGAGGTGAGACCGCTTCCTCACTGGGCATTTTAAAGATAATCATGTTCACTGCAAATGAATGAACACAAGGTTGTTCCTTGCTCTGACACTCCTAAAATTTGGCCAAAACCAAAAAATGGTGTGATTGAGTTGTGCAACTTACTGTACTCGCTTTATCTTTCATTGCTCATTACTTAGTAGGATGGATCCTTCTTTTCTCATCTGTACCTTTGTTTTCCTTTTCAACATGTGCTCTCTGAGGAAAATATGCAAAGGCTGCTTTCCTCTCTGCTCCCTGGCTGTGCCCTGTTTGACAAAAGCAGAGGGTCCAGTGCTGTTAGAAAAACCTAACAGTCCATCATATACACAGACTTAATCTTCGGTTTTCTTTTCACCTTTGGGAAACGGGACGGAAAAAAGCTGCTGCAAATCCCATATGCATTTCACTTGTAGAAGTAGGAATACTCCCTGTAAGTTATTTCAAAAAGAAAAGAAAAAAAAAGGGCATGTTGCATGACTCAAAAGAAAAGGAATAAAGCAGAAAAATGTTTAGCAACTGATTATTTAAAAATTACAGGTAAAATAAATAAAGAGTGTTCAGATGTTAGGAGCTCAGTATCTAAGCTTGAGCTGTGTGCAATATAAAATTAATCATGCAATGACATATTTTTCTTCCTATGTGCTTGGAATTTTCCAATAAGGAATTTTAGTGATGCATTGTTCCCCCTGCATTTACAGTGCTCTACCAGAGTTTTAAATAATGACTCCCCTTCCCAAATTCTGGAAGTTTAAAAATATTAGAGTATGTATTAAAATAATAATGGGAAGAGTTATATATGCATGTATTAATTCCATTTTAATAAGAGAATAAATGCAGTGAGCTACAGATAGAAGTGGTGGGAAAGAAAGGTGTGAAATCCAGTCAGGCAAAAATTTTCCTATATTCGAGTGTTGCAATGTAACACTAAAATCTAGATATAGATTAATATAATCTTTATTTCTGCTAATCTAATTTTTCTTCTATTTTAGGAAATAATTTCTTGATATCAGCCTAAGTGCTATTGTGTGAACTATAGTTTTATTAGTTAGATTTATTCATAATCTTTCAGCTTTAGGATGTAGGCTATACACTGGCTGTATAAAACTTTACAACCAGTAAGAAAATAATTCAGTATAAAATCCATTAGAAAGAAATTACTTTGGTCAGAACATGCAACTATCCTTCACTCGTGATCTCTATGAGGCTTCTGGGCAGAATACTTAACTCAGATCTCCTCAGGTCAATTTCTTTCTTTAATACTAACCTGCAGCTATGAACGTGTATTATTAGAGAAATGATGTAATGGAAAATCACCCTGATGTGAAAGCTTATTAGAAATCACAAGTGAATAGGCTCGCTTGGGGTATTTGAATAACAAAGCAATGCATGACTGAAAGTTGGCAACACTTCAGCTCCTTTAAGGCTCATAGATTATGTGGATTTTGGTTCAGTTCATAGTATCTAACTAAGTAGGTTTCACTTTCTATTGCTACTGAGATTTGTCACCAGATAATGAGTTCCAAACATGGTTGAGAATTTATAAAATGTCTTACCCAGAATAAAATGAAGAGTAGAACTAGGAAGATCTTACTAATTTGGTGGTAATTTTAGTTGTTATGCTAAGCTCAATTTTAAAACTGTATGAACTGATTTGAATAACTAATCAAAGTTAATACGCTATCCTTTAGCATTTGAATGATTTTCATGAGGAGATGTGCTTAAGAAATAAATCTTGAAGTAATCTAAGTACTGTTTAGAAGTTAAAATGGATTTTAACAAATTCTGCAAAACTTGTCATTTACTGGATCCAAAATAACATGAAAACATATGACATTTTTAAAGTGTAATTGTACAAACTATCCTTGTATTCTTCATCATTTCATAAAGAGATCTGCTCTTCTTGAAAGGTGATGGCAAAAAAAAGAAGATCAAATTATTTGCCACAGCAATGTCGGCAAATAATCAGCTCGATCATAGAGAATTAAAGTTGGTGAGCTATAGATAAAAAACCCAAACCAATTTCCAGTCACATACCAATTCAGAATGTTGTATTAAAGTGACATTGCTACATGAAAATTGTAACTAAAGACATAAATAAATTGTATCAACTGCATTGGCCATGCTTTTATGATATCCAATAAATGAGTTGCATAACATTTTGTATATTCTTGCACAAAACCCAAATTAAAAACAGTCATCTGACATTATATCTTCTCATCCAGTGGCTTTGAGACACTTGGAAAATGCAGTGTAAAGTAAGTTACATACAGAAAATGTTGTAGTAAAATTAAGCTTAGAATCTGAGAAAAGGATGTATTTTACTTGCTTGGGAAATGAGTTTTCTGAGACTTAAGAAATTTTGCCAAATAGGGTGAAGGCACTCATGACAGAATTATTTAAAACTGCAATTTCAAAGCAAGGGAATGGAAAGCTTTTAATTATTTACAATGATACTGTTAAAATTATTAACTAAAGTAAGTCATGCTGTCTTCTAACAGATTTTGCCAAGCTGGGAAAAATGAAGTCAATTTTCTTTGCCAGCTTCACCTATGTTGAAGATCCAAGAACAAAGGCAATGATTCACTGATACACTTCGAGTCAAACTGGACATTTTTAAGGAAGGCAAAACTGAAACATCAGTCTGCCCTATTGTACACCAGTGGGAAAAGGGAGACATGAGAAGCGAATATGGGATATTGTTCAAGGTGCCACAAAAAAATCATCCTTCTGTTTCATTATTTGGCACTCTCACGTACAATGCTCCCCTTGTTTCACAGTAAGTCTCTTACAGGTAGAGGATCTTATACTCAGCTCTTAAAATCAGTGGGTGTTTTGACTTCTGCGTCAGTGAAAGTTGGGATCAAGTTAAAAATGATTACCGAAGTCATGCAGTGAGCCTCTAAAAGCAGTCAGTGGCTGCTCTCAAAAACAAATCACTTGCTGGGGAGAAAAGATGAGTTAATGTGCACAGCAGAATCCAGCTGAAGACAGACCAGCTGGAAAGCAAAAAAACCATCATGGACAGAAATGCAGCATATTGGTATTCTTTTAATATTTTAGGGTATGAAGTGGTCTTAACGTAATTATGGAAACAAAGTCCCTTTATGAGATATGGAAAGTGAGGCTGACAGAAAAGATGACACATTTTAAAATTCTGATTGTGAGTGAATCAAGGACTGGCAGCTGTGACTATTGCTATGTGAATAGTTCATTTTCAGGCAAATTCTAGGTGATTTCCAGTTTCTTATATCCCACATATCTGACAGCAGTAAAAAGAAACCCAATCCCCCCTTCTACTTGGCTTATGAAATGAAATAGCTACTGAAATTGCTGTAGTTTTTGTGAAATAGCTGTAAGTCCTGTTGCCTTTGAAAAACGTAACCTTGGACATAGAAAAATTAAAGAGGAGAACAGTTAAATCACTTTCCAGGTCTATATGATTGTGGGTGGGAATAAGCCCCTTCATTACTGAGATGGAAAAGAGAGTCAGAAATGTTATTTTCTGTTTAAATTTTCTGTTTCTGGAAAGAGGCTCTAAACCAAACATTTTTGAAAGCCAGACAGGAAACAAAAGCCACTTGCTTTAATATTCTTGAAAATGTTGTAAGTTACAGAGCAGGATAGTTTTGTCTATGTTTTGAGCTGTACTGCACAGACCATTATTTAAGAAAAATACAGTTAAATTAATCTGTCCAAGAGTTACTTCATGTAATCTTTACATTTTTGTGCTTTATGCAATTTAGAGGAATAATTATACACACTAAATATTAGGTAAATTGCTTAGGAATTTTGAAATGCTGAAAATTTGGTTCTGATCTTTGGAAAGCTTATCTTTATTCTACTGTTTTTTTATTCCCCCTGCTTTTAACAAAACGATTTAGTAAGGCCCAGTTAGTATAATAAATTTTTCTATTTTCATTATAATATGCTATACTGTTAAAGAACTATTGAAGGGCTTATAAAGCAGGCATTGTAATAGTTTGCACTATTCTCTTGATTATCATGTCACTATTACATCAGATTGCATTGTACCAGGTTTATTTTGGAAATGGCTTGTGTATTCTGTAATTATTATTATTATTGCACGTTTCTAGAGCTTTTGTTCAACATGTTAGAACTGAATATATTAATCACTTGACCATTGTGCAGCTAATTTCTGCTCTTGGCTCTATAATCTAAATCCAGAGCAGCTCCATTTGCTACTTTCTGACCAGAAAATAGCCCACTAATGTTTTTCCTATAATGTTCAGAGTACTGTAAGATTCGTTTGATCTGCCATAATAGCTCTTTTATATTAATATCTTTGTAAGTGTTTCCAGACAAATGATGCCCTCATTTAAATGCGGGAGATCATAGAAAGGGTCTTAATGGTCCTGTGCAGCTTCTAGAACATTAAGAATGTCCTTGAAATACTTTGGAAACTCATGCAAATCCTGGCTCTGTGCCTCTCCATTTCAATACATGAGATTTGAGAATGTGGGAATGAAAATGTGTTGGCTTATAAAGTTGGGACTTTGTTCAGTCAGAGATAGCCTTAAAGAAATAAGCAATTGTATTTGAATATCACATGTATATTTACAGTAAATTTGGTTAATTTTTCATTTCATATTTATGTTCAGACCAGAAGCATAATATTATTTTAAACACTGTCATGTTCAGATACTAATATTCATTTAGATCTGCAAAACAAACTGTGCCTCTGAAAGGGCACAGAATTCTTATTACAGGTATAAAGATCTAGTTCAGCTTTTCCAGAAAGCTGAGTTTGTAAGGGGAAGGAGAAGGGTGCCTTTTAATTATTCTGGTGTTTTTTAAATTTATCCAGTTCTGAAAATTATTGACGATTAATTCAATATCTAATCTAATTTAGGCAAGTCTCAAAGAACAGAAGGCAGGGGTGTGGCACTGGCCGTAATCTTTGTCTAAAGATAGTATTCTACCAGTTTGAGATTTGGCAGTTGATGTGTGCTAATGTGTTTGTGGCCTCTATTTCCTTATTGCTCTAAGCAGGGAAACTGATGGAAGCTGAAGCTCTACTGAATGCATTGAGAGACCGTGTAGCCTATTGTCTGCCACTCTCTTGTGCTAAGAAAGTGCTGCCTTGTTTTCAGTTTATGGGAAATGCTAATGGCAGAGTATGGGAGCATGCTCAATAAGAATCTGAGATGAAGAGAAGGAATATAAGGAAAAAACGACCTAAACCATGGCAAAACATCTGTCGTGGGGATCACCCCATTGCCATGGATACTTTCACAGTCTGTTCTGCCATCAGGAACTGCTGGTTTGATAATATATGAGCAAGATGACTTCTGCACACCAGACATATGCATTTTGGACAGAAAATGAAATTATTTTATGAACCCTTTTTTTCTATTATAAACATTCGTTTGAATTCTAGCCCAACAATTTAGCAACCCTTGTTGTTATGTTCTTATGTGCTAAGTTTCAAATTAGTTATCAGTTTCAGTCTCTCCTGAAAAATCAGCCTTTCTCCAGTTTTACTGCTTTGCTGTAGTAAATGATTCACGAATGCTTTCTGAAATGTCATTAAAATGTGGGAGGAACTGCAGGGTTACTTTGCACCCTGAGAAAGACAAAGCCAGTTATAATGCATTAAAGGATACTTCTTTTGCTATCTGCACAGCCTGACATTTCTCTACAATCTGAAGCTTCACACAGCTATTTTTTCTACAGTGAAGTGTGTAAACAGTTGACTTTAATTCTGCTCAATGCCTGGGCTTCTATTCCATGTGACGTTGTTTCTCCATCAGATTAACTGTGTCCTTTTCAGATTGTATAAATCACAGTTTATCAGAAAGGACAATGGAAAGACATTTTGTACAAAGGGAATTTGGTATGCAGAAACAATCTTTTGCAGAATAAAAGCTGCATAATTCAAATTATATGTTTAGTCACAGGATGTTCTTGATTCAGATGAACAAAATGTAACATACTTATGATGCCAAAAAACTGACAGACGTTATAGACTTTCTTTGAGCTGCAGAGGGAAAAGGAAAGTATGTGAAAAGGGGAGGTGGAAAAATAGTTGAAACACACCAACCCTTAGTGGAGGATTTTCACAAGGAATACCTGCCCAAAAGGCTAGGTAAAAAGAAAGTAATGCAAGGTAAGAATAATTTCTTAAAAAGCTATAAATTGGCTTGTACTATTTCAGTGAGGACAAGACAAGTTGTTAACATGTAAGGCTAAACCTTTTTTGTGATAGAAGATCTCACACACTCATCTCTGTGCAAAACACAGTCTTCTGTGGCAAAGAATTTCTGGGCTTTAAAAAAACCCTCTACACTACTTCTCATAGCTGCAATGTTTTGAATGTAAATTTTATTATATTCTTAGCAATATTTTCAAATAAACCCTGGGATGTGTACTGACTGCCTTAAGGGAGCAATACTTAAAATCTAAATAAACGAATAAAAACAAGTAAAAGTGAAAAGGTAGAAGGCAAATAATTCAGTGAATAGTTTATTTCAGCTAACACCAGGAAGTTTTAGAAAAAGTATAAACAAACAGTTGGAATGTGAAAAAGGAGCATTACAAAATATTCACAGCCTTGTGTTGATTTTCCTGACATATTTTTTTTTTTATTCCTTCAGATGAAGAGAGTCTGGAAGAATAAAATTATTGCTAATGTTTTGTTCAGGAACTTATAATTTAGTCCTGGATGACTGACTAAGATTTGGGCTGCTGGATTCTTTGGGACTGGGAATAGAAATAGATATTTCTATCTCTGACAATTGTCTAATCTTTTTTTAAATATGAAGTTGTTTCCCTGAAGAATTGACAAAAGAAGCCTTGTCCACTGATTTAATTTCCAAATATTCTCTAACCAGTACATACTCGATAGGGACTTAGATAATACCTTTTTTTCCTCTTTTTGACTTCCATTTTCTTCTGGAACACTTTTGTTACTGTGCAGGGTTTTTTGGCTTTCTCTCATCTCCATCCAGAAGCACCAAGAACATCTCTGTCTACCCTTATCCCATTTCAAGTGAATGAGGCTACAGTTTGCAATGCCTGCTTCCATGAAGAGTTGAACTATTATAACTATCCTGAAAAAAGAGTTGCTTTCCACTAAATTGCAGTATCAATCTTAATCTATGTGAGGCCTGGGTATATTATTACTAAAACAAACCTTGGCTTTGGGGACTCCACGTTTGCCACCTTTTTTTTTAATCCACTGAGCATGAGGCATAGCCAATGATGTGGTTGTTATTTTTGTTACAAAATGAAAGGGTTTTTTCCCAAGTGTCCTTATTCCATCTATTTGTAAACTTTCTACAGGAAGCTTCTGATCTGTAAGTCCAACTACTTCTCCTCCAGGGCCATTTATAGTGGTTTAAGGGGCCTCCAGGGCATCATGCACACAGTGCTGTAAATCCTCACTTTTGCAGGAATCAGAAAGTTTGCAATACATGCCATCTATAAGAGATCTTAGAACTTTGTTGAATCTCTGAGATTGGACAGCTCATTTTCATCATGTTAAGACAGAAGTTATGAATGGAGAAAGAAGTTCAAATAAATAATTTTGTTGTCTCTGTTACCAGGGAGCGTAGGTTTTCTGCTTATGGTGTGGATTTCAGTCTTGGCTGACTATTGGGTTCTTCATTTTTCTCATCACTGGTTATTGGCAAATGTGCCTCTGCATGTCTAAAATTGGTATCATATGTTGTTCCTTATTTAAATTTTACATTTGAAAGTGTTAGGGGGAACCAGATTTCTGAAATAGAGACAAGGCCATGTGGAGTGATGGCAGTATCTATACTGCTCTAAATAGCCCCGTGGTGCTGCAAGCAGAGTGCACCTCACTTACCTGGAATAGCAATAAAAGATAATATTTTCTCAAGGTAGGCCTTGCATTGGTGTCTCATGGACTAGGAGTTTGTGATCACCTTACCATAGAAATTGAGTGAAAGCCAAAATGAGGTAGTTTAAATAAATTTCATTAATCTCTTTTATCTAAGAGGAGATGAAGTGTTTTTCATAAGTTCTCTATGGATTTTTCACTGTAATATTTCAAGTTAATCAGAAGCTAATGGAAAAGAATGTCATCTCCTACAATCTGACTGATAAATAGCATGCTACTTCACTCCTGGAAGTTTGTAAAAGTTTGCCCTCACACTGAAAAGAAATTCTTTAGGTTTATTTTAATCAGGATTTTAGAAACAGTTGGCAGACACTATCAAAGTAACATCTTCACTTGCGACAGTCCTTCTAAATGATGAGTGGTCTGGAGGTCACCTTGTTTAACCTAACATTTTATAAATTATTTTTGATTAAATAAGAAAAGTGATTTCTTTGAGACTGAATCCAAAACCTACTGGGGAAAAACAAGTGGGTTTTGATGAATTGTAATCTCTTGATTCAGTGTTTTACAGGAATTATACATGGAAAAGAATAGTAGGGAACTCCATGAAATTATTGTGACAGCTGAAATCAAAATCGCAATAGCTTTAAAAAATATATTTTTGAAAAATATATTTTCAGAGCTGAGAGAGCATACTGAGTGAATCATGAGGTTTCATAATTTTCAGTGTGTAATCAGTGAACTATTTTAATTCAGCATATTTGACGCTGCCATTCTTGTTTGCAAAGAGAATACCACTAATTAGAGACAGTCTAATTAAGCAGCCTAATTAACATTAAGGCTTCAGCAAAGGTTGAAGAGTTTTTATTGTGTCCTTATTTTTGCCAAGCCACAGACAGCTTTTATATTTTTCTTTCATGAGCCTAACGTTATAAGCAAAAATAAAAAAAGCTATAAGAAAAAGAGAGAGAGAGAAAATACAGAATTTTCAGCCCTTCTGGAAATTAGGGGTTTGCATTACAGTGCAACCTGAGACAAGAGCTGCAGATTTATGAAGATCAGGCTTTTCCTCTGAACTCAAAGGTGTTTTCTCTGGAGATGTATGGGGAATTAAAAGAGAGAATTAGATTGTGAGCTGTAAAACCTGCCTGCAGAGGCACATGGCAGCACAAAGGAGCACATGGCAGCACACAGAGGCTTGTCTCCACCGGACCCTGGGGGAAGAGGTGTCACACGGCAGACCCCTATGGAGAGGAGTCTGCCGGGAGCTGACGGACGAGTGAACAGCGAGTGATCATCCCATCGAAGGAAGTGTGCTGCTGATGTGGCAACATGGGATAGGTCACGCCATACAAAGAAATGCTGTGCCTTAGAAAAGTGTATAAACCCAACTCACTCCTTTGAATAAACGATTCAGATTCCCTGGCGGTCTGGGTCCGTCATTCAATCGCCGACAGAGATGGGTTCTGCTTCAGGCTCCTAAGAGACAGTGTCTCACCCACGAGATAACAGATTTCCCTCTGAACTTCCATGAACTTGGGACCGGTCATGTGCCTCTGTGTGCCCTGAGAGTCTTGCAAGGCAGAAGAAAGCCTGATAAGGAGCTCAGGTCCTCTCTCTCCTTGCCTATGGGAGATGTTGAAATTGCTCCCTGAGCCGCAGGAGCCGCTGCCCCGAGGTGCTCGGGCAGCAGCCAGGACATGCGGGACTCCTTCCTGCCCGGGCAAAGTCCCGGGGGCTGGCGTGGCTGCGCTGCCCCTGCTCTGGTCAGAGTTAGCCGAGGGTACTTTGGCTACTCTGGCCCCAGTGTTTCACTATGCTCTGGCAGGCAGCCGGCACTCATGTGGCAAGGAACCTTATTTCACTCACTTAGGTGTTTACCCCATACAAAGCCCAAAGCTTTGAATGCTAAGATGAAGGGTTTTTTGCAATTTTTCATAACTGTCTCTATCAGTACTGAGAAAAAAGAATAAGGTAATGATTGCTTAAACAAGGCTATTCTAACAATAGGGAGTTATTTTATATCCTTATTTGCAAAATGACTAAGAGCATTGTTACTTTTTGCCTAGCAAAAAGTGGCCTGAAGCACGTTCATCTGGCTTGATTAGCATTATCTGCTACTCAGAGTTTGAGCTGAATGGTGAGTTTGTGACTGTTCAAACCTTCATATGAAATTACTTTGGTACAGGAGAAAAGGAAAATATTATGCAGGATACTGATCCTGCTTTATATTTGAACACGGAGTAAAGTCCTTTTGTTTAAACCTAAAGTACAAATGTTTACCTTGGATCCTTGTATAATTTTAATTAAAACACAAAGTCATGCCTTTGAACCCCTACCTCTGAGTCATATAAAATGAAATCTCAAAATTAAAATTTCTGTGAATAGTAGTTTATTTTGCTCTATTGCTAATCTTAATACACACACTGTAGGTTCGTCCCATTTATAGTTTTCTGTCTGATCTTCTTAAAACTCATTCTGTGATCATTTTTGGTCATGTTTCAGCACCTAGCTAATTCTGATTAGCATTACAATCTAGTACAATAAAAGCAGTTTAATCAGAAATTGCAAATGAGCCTCAACCACATCTAATATAATCAGCAATTTTGCTGACATTGCTTCAGCAGCAGGATTGTCAAGCACAGAATGAAATAGATATATGTATGAATAGCTTTAGGGCATGTTTGATACTGGTTTAGAGGAGAATTTGCATAAACAGCAGTTAAAACTTAAAAAGTAAAAACCCAGTTGTATGCTTCTAAGGTTGAATAATTTTTGCTAAATTTAATGATGAGGTAGTCTGTCCGCAACTAATCCTTTCCACTCTCTCAATCTGTCATAAACACAACCTCTGGCACTGATTATGTAGACAGTTGCTACAGGTTCTAAGCATCACAATAATTTACAGTAAGTCTAGCTACTGAATGTCCATGGTTCAGCACTTCATGAATTATATATTTTAAAAATTTTAGGATTAACAAATTTAATTTGGCATGGATCATCTTGTCCTATTTAAAAACCACTTTACACTGATGACCTATTACAAGAATCATATGATTTATTAAACTCAGGAGCCTGGATGAGGAAAAGTAGGCAGAAATTTTGATCTGTTTACCTTAGCAGACTTGAAAACAAAGAAACAGAATGTTAAGTATTAAAGGAACCTAACAAACTGGAATGATTTTTTAGTTTGAAAAACATTCAATAATAAGTCTGGATTACAAACTTTTTTCAAATAACATGAAAAATAATTTGCCTTAGAGACTAGTTTATTATAATAATTTTTCTTCCCTTTCTCCTTGTTGAACTAAAGAAAGAATATTAATTCCTTTATATCTAATGATTCAATTATATTTATTGACACTGAGATTAGCTCAGTTGGTTAGAGCTGGGGGTTAATAATGCCAAGGTTGTGGGTTTGATCCCTGCATGGGCCATTCACTTAGGAGTTAGATGCAATGGTCCTTTTGCTTTAAGCAAATTTATTAACTGCAATTAAGAAGTTAATAGCTTAATTTGAGATATTTTGTCCAAATATATTTTTTTTCTTTGGATACTAGTGTTATTCACCATGTGAATGAGCCCTTGTTCTTTCATTCGTACCACATATTTACATTTATGAATTTTTAGCTGTTCTTCTAGAACACATGAATATAACTCTGGCGACTTTGGATGTACAAAGGTCACGCATTTATTAGCAGCACCAAAATATGAACAAGGAGAGTTTGAAGTTTGTAAAACTTCATTGTTTTGTGGGAAAAAATAGAAATAGGATTAAACAAGTTTATGCAGATAACTGTAGAAGTTTTACAGAACAAAACTGTCTTGGACCTTGTACAATCACGTTTCTCAAAAGTTCTAGAGATATTAGTAAAAAGGACAGAATTCTTTTGAAACTGGTCTCACTGAGATGGTCCACAATTGTGCTCTTTAAGAATGGGAGTTGTCCACCGGGCAGATACAGAGGAGCTTCCACATCACTGTTCCTTATTTGACTGAGCATATATATACACCTCCAGCAGAACTAAACTCTTAAAACAGTTAGTGAAGGTAACAGCATTATTTCAGATGATGGGGACTACAATAATTTCAGTAACCTCCTAATAAAGATTAGGAAACAATGAAATTCCATCTCTGAATTTACTGTCCCATGCATATTTTGGCACTGCTAATAAATAACCATTTATTGTAAGTAATTATACTTCCAGAAAAATAAATAATTTGTTTAAAAAAAGCTCGTACAACATAGAGGAATAATAAGTTTATAAACATAGTTGTTAAAGAGTTATTTTTTAATAGAATTTTTAAAAAATCCTGATGTTAAATACTTTATGTACTTTGAATGAAGCTGGCATTAGAAAAATGTAGGTTTTAAATGCAAGCTAAAGCCTTACCTTCAAGGAAACCAAAAAATAATCTTACAAAAAAATCTTACAGTAAAGAAAAAGTGATGATAGCTGAACAGGCAATCCATGTTTGCAAAGAATTTTTGCCTTAGACTCGAACTTTCTCAATTATTGAAAATTATTTACTGAATTTCAGTTGAACCTAGTCTCTGACTAAAACTATTCAATGTCTCTACTAATGTCATGCCTAAACTACTATTTTGATGATTCTAGTGATTTAACTTGAATATGCCTTCAATATGACAGTTATTTTAATGCAGGTATGGAATATTTAGAGTCTTGCATTTACTTAAACACCATTTACTTTGCATTATTGCCATTAATTGTGGATAAAATGACGATAACATTTTTGTACATCTATTTCTAGTTTGTTACTATGTTTCAGTGCTTCATGTTAGGATGAGGAAATTTAACTCCCAAGTTTAGGAAACTATGCTGGAATACATTATCCTTTTCAAGGACAGTAGATACAACTCTTACTTATTGATGTTATTCCTTGACTAGTACCATGGTGTCAAAAAATGACTTGTATTTAGAAAAGGACCTATCCTCAGAGATTCTAGACTTGAAATCTGGAATTTAGGATTAGAGAAAAACATTTTTGCATCTTATTCTCTTACATAAATTCCTTTATAAACTTACTGCTCAAGCCACAATTTTCTAAATGTGTATTTTTCAAGATTTACTATAATTTTGCTGAGTTTTTCTTTCATTCACTTCAAACCATTATTTTCTTCCTGTGATGGCTAGCCAGAGCAGCATGTGTAGTTCCTATATAGCCTAATGGAAAGTGCACAATAGCAACATTATTATATTTCCTTTTATTGTAGTCTATCCATCTACACACTCACAGTAATGTTTTGTTTGCCTTTTTTACTGCAACTGTGCTTTGTGTTTCTGGTTAAAATGATTTTCCATAATAACCTTCAAATTGTTTTCCTGATCAGTGTGCTAAATTATTGGGCCATTTGCCACATATTGTATAGCTTGTTTTCTTGCTCCAAGCCTAATTATTTTGCATCTTTCTGTACAACAAAATGCCTTTACCATCTGCTATGTTGTTCATGTGAACAATCAAAATCTGACTTAGTTTGTACCATTCAGCCTTATTTGTTCCATCTTCTAATCCTTTTATCATCTGCAATCTTGGACATAGTGACCTTACTTCCATGTATCTCTTGAACAGATTCAGACAACAGATAGCAACAAAATCCTACAGTCAGACTGCCATTTTTATGCTTCATTTTTACGATTAGAAAGGGTGTGTCTTTGTTGATTACTTTTTACTTCTATTTTTATTTTTATTTTTTTACTTATCTTTTCAGAAGTAGGTTACCATAATGTATTTATACCATAAACCTTAATGTGCACTAATACTCTCTAGGTTCAAATACTAGCAATTATGCTTTGTATATCTGAATGTATGTTTTACTTTATTTGTCAGGATAATAATATCCTAATAGCTGGGCTTATTAGCAGAGATTTAAACTAGATTTGGTGGGAGAAAGGGATATTTTCCTGAGTATCAGAGAGGAACAAGGAAGCAACAACTAGCTATGATGTCAAACTCCATGAATCTAGTACAAAGAAGAAGTCCCTGTTTATTTGTTCAGTGCCACTGAAAAAAGCAAATCACTCTTAAACAATAGGATGAAGAACTCAGGATGCTCACACAGAAATAAGACAACAGACGTGAATTCTCATACAAGGGATAAGAGGGATTATACTTTACTGGATGACAAGCCATCTACTTAAAATTATAGATGTGTGACAAGAAAGAGAATCAGGCATGCGCAAAATACAAGAGAATTACCAGTTATAGAAGAAAGATTTGATCTGGATAAAAATCTTGAAGTCTTCTGCCACTGACAAATGTCAAAGGAATATTGGGTTTTTTTCACTTCATACAAGGCTTATGGAGAATTAATCTCTTAAGGCAGTTACCATGGGTCTTAAAAGGAGAGCTGCAGAATACTCCTGAGATTAGCTGAGCACATCCTTATTTCAAGCATTTTAACCATGAAGAAGTCTAATTAAGGGAGAATATTCTTTTACCAAACAGTAAGAATATGCCTGAGAACTTTACATGTTTGTCAGGTAAGTCCACATCTTACCAGGGAAAAGCCAAGGTATTTAAAAGAAGACTCTCTCCTTTTTTTCTATTTTTTTTTTAATGTATTGTAGTGCTCCACAGAATGAAAGGCCATAACAAGAAATAAATATCTAAAAGAAAGTTGCACTAATTTTAAGAATAAAGACTTAATTTCCTGGAGCAGGAGAGAACAATTTTTCCATACATTGCTTTTGATTCTGTAGATTATAAAATATTTTGATCTGGGTGCTCCTTTACGTATATGAATCCCTAAAGCTAAATCTTGTTCATTGCTGTGTTGTGTGCATCCTAAACATTTACTCATAATGATAATGACATAAAATAGGATCTTATTTGTTTCAGTTTTAACAAAATGTTATTCAAACTCAATGGCAATGGTCAAATTATTTGTAGTATTAGCATACTCTCATGGTAACATTACTAATTGATTGCAAGGATAATTTGCTGGTAGACATATTTAAGTGACATTTACTAGTGATTCTTTGGCAATGTTTTTGACTTATGTGAAGCCATGGTTTTATTAACATTTATCTGTGGGGTCAGATATCACTCAGGGATCTATTTGTGATCATTGACAGGTCTATATGAGCTATAAGCAACTTCACATTCTCAACAGACAAATATAAAGTCATTTAAAAAGTAGCATAACTCTTGCAGAGGAGATTCCCGGGGGTTTCATTCTATAGCACAGTATTTTGAAAGGCTTGCTTTTTAATAAATACCTGAGGCACAAACATATTCTTCAGAAAATCATGAAGATTTATTATTCTACTCGTCTTTACATCCTGTGCTTTTCCCTTGATATTTGTGATGATTAACCCTTCTTCATGGCAGGAAATCTTACTTAACTCTTTCTTTTTTTTTTTCACCATAGGAATGGAATTTAATACTAGGCTAAGTTATATGTGTTGAGAAATGTTCCCTTCTTTATCTTTTGGTACCTAGCCAGAATAATAAAAGGTGGTTTCTGAATATATATATGAAGTGGTTGGGATTTTATCAACTTGCTTCTCATCTATGTCAGAGGACAAACTCCCTCAGACTACAGAAATAGAGAAAAGATCCCAAAACCATCCTCCAAAATTCTCAACATTTCTCAAAAAACCCTTCAAGTGCTTTCAACATCCCTCTGCCTTCAAGAATGCTACAGAGTCAATGTTCAAGGGACTAATAACAATTAAATATTTATGCTAAGCTGATGGAATCAGTTGTCTGTCTGCATTCCGCACTCGAGCATTTAACTCTCAAGTAAGAGTTTCCTGGATGTGGTCTCTACCACTTTGCATTTAGGTCCCTTCGCTTATGCCCCTGTTTTTGGGCTCCTAATGGGAACTGCTCAATGAATGTGTTTCAAATATTCTCCAGGACTACCTTTGCTAGAACAAAATGTTTCTTGAAAATTGATGTAGTGAGACTTTTTCAGATCACACCCCTGCTTTTAAGGTACCTTGGGATGGGAGGTGCTTTTGATTCAGGCAATTGGAGAAATACATATGGTAGCAAATAGCTGCAATTACTGGGCCTATGTCTTAGCTGAAAAGGGCTAAATTTTGGCTTTTAAATTTAAATATGAAAACCAAAAATAATTTAAGTTGTTGGTCACATTTTGGGGCTAAAATGCACTAGTGTAACTCACCAAAGACAGTGTTACTAGAGTTATGTTGAAGTCTTCATGTCAACCTTACAGGTAAAAATAAAAATAATCGTGCTTCTAAAATTAAAATTCTCTACAGTTTAAAGAAGTACAGTTAAATATTAGCCAGTGTTTTAAGGTTTTAATTTGTTTTTTGCATTGGAAATACCAAAAGCTGTCTAAATATTGTATGGTAATTTAAAAATATGGGAATTGCTATATACAAAACCAAAACACCAAGTAATGTATAACACTATTCAACAAAAGAGGTGTCAGCATTGTGAGAAAACGGAAAACAAAATTCATGCACAGAGGTATCTCAGAAAAAGATAGTGAAGCATTTGCCTTTTTAAACCAGTCAAGGACAGTAAGAGAGATTGCTTCATAAGAGTTCAAAGCATTTCCCATAACTATGAAGCAGGAAATGGAAAAGCCATTTAATGAAAATTGTTAAGTATCCTGTGTAAACTGGTTAGGTTCAAGGCCACTTCTGATTTCCTGGAAAGGAATACTTTTATGATTAGTGAGTCTTCTATAAAAATGTTGAGAAAATTTATAAAGGATTAAAAGGATGAAATGGCAGCCTTTGGTGTCTGCTGGTCCAGAAGAGCGTCCTTAAAAAATTACAGTGTGCAAGTGATATATACTGGATTCTGGCATACTGGCATTTTGATTCCACATTAGTATCAAGATAAAACACAACACCAGAGATGAAGCGAAGAGTAAGTGCCATATACGTGAGGCAGAAAACAACCTGGAGTTTCTGGAGTATATGACCTGTCAGTGTCACACAACTTTAGTCTGAAGGTTCAGCTTCAAAAATGACTTGAGGAAGTACAGAATATTTTGTCTTTTCTCATTCATTACTGTGTTTGAATGGGTGAGTCCCTATCATCTTGGATGTTCTTTGCTTGTTTTGTTCCTTCACATGCAGTTGCTCCTAAGTGAGAATCATTAGTTAACAACTGTCTCAGAACTCTCCAATTTTCAGGTCAATTTCTTTACTCCGTGATGCTTATTTGTTCCCTGCTTACTGTGAATCTCTTCACTAAGTCCGTCAACAGATGTAGCCCTTGGAACCTGACCAAAAAAAAATCAATATTCTGTTGTCTCTATAGAGATTTCTCCAAAATTCTTCATCTTTCCTACTACTTTGGGGAGACCATTGGCTTCAGTTTCTGAGCCCCCTGTTTGGAGCCCTTTTGATCCTAAACTTATACTCTGGAGTGACATTTCATCAGCTTTTTTTCCAGGTTTGTGGCAGAGGTCACCAAGATCCTCTGCTTATTGTAGTGCTTAAGACCATTTGAGATAGTGCAATGTCAGAAAAGGAGAAAGTCTTGAGCAAATTGGCCAAAATACCCCAGAACACGGAAATAGCTAAGTCAGACATCACTAGGCATTTTCAGATGTCAGGACTAGAACTGTGATGTATCCTAAGAATATCCCCAGGAGGAGCATGCCTTGACAATCTCTCTTTTTTCACTTTTAGTTTGATTAAATATGTTTTTTTTTAAAATCAATAGTATAATATTAGGACTGCTAACAGTTTCCTCTATTTTGAGAAAGCTTACTTAGTATAATAAATATGGCTGCTATTCACTCTCTGAAATGTAGAAGCTCATATTTTTAATTAGGTATTTGAAGAAAGCCTAATTTTTATTATTTTTTTAATTTAAATTTATTTCATCCAGTTCTATTTTTTTTCCTTATGAATAACTGAATCAATATATTTTCAGTATTAGATATGAATTTCCCATATATTTACCCTGATAACATAGCAGTCACAAGTTTATGTTTTCATAATACTAACTTATACTTCAAGATTTAAAACTGTAGAGTGCCACAATGCAGGGCCACATGAATACATTAGAGTTTCAAGTAAATTTGTCTCATTTAAATGCAGACTAGTGAGGGTGACAGTGTTTGCTACAGGCCACCTGATCAGGTGGATGCCTTCTAAAGGCAGCTGGAAGTACCCTCACTGTTACAGGCCCTGGTTCTTGTGGGGGACTTCAACCACCCTGACAATCACTGGAGGAACAACACAAGGCACAAGCAGTCCAGGAGGCTTCTGGAAAGCTTTGATAACTTTCTGATACAGGTGGTGGTGAAACCAAGTGGGAAGGGTGTGCTGCTGGAACTTATACTCACAGACAAGGAAGGTCTGGTGGGAGATATGAAGTTTAGGGGTAGCCTTGGCTAAGTGACCATGAGTTCAGTATTCTGCAAGGAGGAAGCAAGCCAATGAGTAAGGTTGCAACCCTAGACTTCAGGAGACCTAACTTTGGTCTCTTCAGCGAACTTCTTGGAAAAATTCCATGGGAATGTGCCCTAGACAGAAGAGGGATCCAATAGAGCTGGTCGGTATTGCAAGATCACCTCCTCCTGACTGCCTGGAGTGCATCCCTCTGGGCAAGAAAATGCAAAAGGGGACAGGAGACCTAAATGGATGAAAAAGGAACTCCTGTCAGCAGATATACGTGAAATAGGGACAGCATGTTTGAGATGAATGGAGTGATATCAGAGTATTCAGAAATGCAACAGGGAAGGCCAAGGCTCATCTGGAATTAAATTTGTTTGAAGATGTTGAGGATAACAAGAAGGGCTTCTTCAAATACATCAATAACAAAAGGAATACTAAGGAAAATGTGGGCCCTTACTCAATGGACCAGTGACTGTTGCAACAGAGGCTGCAGAGAAGGCTGAGATGCTGAATAACTTCTTTGCTTCAGTCTTCACTGCCAGGGCCAGGCCTCAGGGATTAGTGACCCAGGAGACTAGGGACAAGGCCTGGAGAAAAGAAGTCTTTCCCTTGGTTGAGAAGGATTGGGTTAGAAACCATTTAGTCAAACTTGATATCCAGAAGTCCATGGGCCCTGATCGGATGCACTCACAAGTGCTGAGGGAACCTTCAAATATCATTACTAGGCTACTCTCAATCATCTTTGAAAAGTCATGGCAGTCAGAAGAGATGCCTGAGGACTGGAAGAAAGCAAATGTCACCCCAGTCTTCAAAAAGGACAAAAAGGATGATAGATGAAATTTACAGGCTCACCTCAGTCCCTGGATAGGTAATGAAACAGCTCATCCTAGGGGCCATGTCTAAACACACAGAAAACAAGAAGGTGGTGAAAAATACTCCAGGTGGGTTCACCAAAGGGAAACCATTCTTGAGCAACCTTACTGCCTTTTTTTGGTGGGAGAACTGACCGAATAGAAGAGGGGAATGCAGTGGATGCTGTCTACCTAGACTTTAGCAAGTCTGTTTGACACTCTGATTTTCCCAGAGATTGTGGAGTCTCCTTCTCTGGAGATATTTGAAAGCTGTCTGGATATAATTCTGAATAACATGCTCTAGGTGACCCTGCTTGAACAGTGAGGTTGGACTAGATGACCTCCAGCAGTTGCTTCCAACCATTCTGTCATTCTTTGATATAAAAGGTCTATTGAGTCAGATGCCAGAATGGCATTTTTTTCTCAAAAATGCATAAAGATTTTCAGAAGGAAGACTCTCTCCTTTAGAAATTAATGACACTAATGGCTCTGAGGCTGATGCTCCATAGAGATAAGTCTGGAAGCGCCTTAGATATCTCCATGGTCACTATAAATTTATCACATGTTCTGAGAGAAGGAACTACTGAGTACTTCCATTATTCATGCTATCCTTGTTCTCTATGCACTGAGAAGGAAAAAGGGATACCATGTTTTTCTAGTGGATGTGTTATATTACTTTGATGAAAAATGGTTTGTAAACTTCTTTCTTTTACTCTCACTATATTTGAATTATGACTATATTATGTCAGAGTTCTCCAGTGAAGAACAGAGAAGAACCTCCAAAAGATATATGTGATCAACATGCAAAAATATAATTTTTTAACTACTCTAGCTTTTGATCCAGTGAAATTAAGTTCCCACTTATGCTATAAAATCAGTGCTGCACTGTATTTTAGATAAGCACAACATATAGAAAAAATCAGACAGATAAACAACCTTTTGATAGAATCATAAATACCACAGAATCAAGACAACTGAAGTTTAATAAGCAGATATTTTATGGAGACTAACCTCCATAAAGTGGATATTGCTCCCTTTTCACCTGCCCCACATTCTGTAGATTGTTCTTCATTTCTGGCTCAAAAAATACCTAGCAATCTCATTTTAATTCAAAGATTCCCTCCTGTCTTCTACCAAAAAAATAATTTTCAGCAGTTGTTTTAAAGCACAATGTTTTACATTATAGGTCATCGTAAGGAAGAAATACACATATGCTACTTTCAAATGTGCATGCAAAAATTGAGAAGTAAGAATGATCTCTACAGATTTTTAAAAGAATTTTTACAGTTATACTGACATTTACAAAGAAATATATTCATGGTGATTCTGCTTGGAAAATTTTATTCATTTTTACTTTTCAATTTATTCTAGTCATACTTTGAATGAATAAGCTTTTTTTCAGTACAGAGAAGAAAAGAAACTGCCTTGCAATTTATGCAAAAGGCAACTTTAATATATGACTGAGTAGAATTCAGATTAGTATGAACACTTTTGTGGTATCAAATGTTCCCTGACAACATTGTAAAAGTTTAGGAATTTCTGTTCTCTGAGCTAAGAAACAAAATGGCAATTTGGCATCTGAAGATAAAAATTGAATTATGTCATATATTCTTAATAATTAATGTGTTCTGTATACTAGCTGCTTAGAATAACTCAAATGGTATATGAGATCCAAATGTGATTTTTGTTACACCTGAATGAATCACCAATATGTACCTCATCAGTAATATGCAGAAACTACTGATATTTAGAATTGCTTTTTGCTCAGCCATAGTTTAGGTTTACATAACCCCAGTGGTAAAATAAACATGAAAAAAAACATCTGTTCAAATAAATTCAGAATTAGTAAATGACTTACTCTCAAATGACACCAGAAGGGAGGCTCAAGGGAAAATATTAACAAACAGTAATGTCGCATCACAACTTCTATAACTTTGTCTCAGCATGGCACGCCACAAAGCAAGCTGTCTGCTAGTCTCATTAAATTATTTGGAAATTGCTTTTTCTTACGCACTAGGGTACATTTTTCAGAAATAATTATTTTGTTATTAAAGTTGAAAACTATTTTTATTGATTCAATCAGTTTACAATGTGTTGCTTTTAGGGAATGGTGAATTATGAGAAACACTGGAGTTCCTGCATGTTGCTAACCTGAGCCCATCAATGCTTCCACACAAATGATAAGCACTGATGAACACAATTGATGAGCAGCTGTCACTTCAAAAGCTTCCTTTGCAATAAAAAAGGAAATGTTGATCAGAGGAATAGAATGTAATAAATTTAAGGCTAAAATGCAGGCTGGTAATTATACGGATGAAAATTCTAAAACCATGCTTCCAATTTTATTTAAGACTTTGCATTACCACAAGGCCTTTCCACAATGTCTTATGCTCTCACCACATTTGAATAATTCATTCAATTTTTTAACATCTCTGCTGTTATTCTTGATCTCAGATCTGCAACTGCAGCTCTCGACTGTCTTCTAATGTCCATTGAATTTACACAGACGTCCATAATTCATTTCAGTGGGCCTTTTTTCCTGTATGATTTTACTGAGATGATTTAGTCTTTCTGAGTGTTTCTTTCAAAATTTCTCGGCAGTTGCAAAGCACTTTCTAAAGTCTTATAGATTGCTCTTTACATGGGCAAGGTTGTGCACTGACTTGTTTCCATTTGAAAACTAGTAAGAAAGACTTGATAAAGGATATGAGAAAATATACTTTGGAAGAGTGAAAGAAAAGAAATTAGCATTCTGTCTTCATAAACCTTAGATTCCACAAATTTTAATGATATTACCTGCCCCAAAAAAGAAATATTTTATGCCTTGTAAAATGACATTATTGGGTTTTTATAAATTCTCTTTATAAATTATGCCTTGTAAAATGAAATTATTGACTTTTTTGTAAATTCTCTCTACAAATAAAAATAAATCAAATAAAGGGGTATAAGTCTTAAGTATTCACAGCTACTTTTACAATCTGTAAAACAATACTCTATTATCACAAATAATTTATATTTTGAAGTCATTTTTTCCTCTAAGAAACATTTGTTCATTTGTGTTTTTTTCCTTGAACAGTAAACTTTCTATTGCCATAAATTATTGCCTTTAATCTCTGCACACTGAGTGATGTGAAGCAGGTTCCCATCTCTCCAGCCTGTCGAGGCCCTTCTGAAGGGCTGCACAGCACTCTGGGGTATGGACTGCTCCTCCCAGCTTTGTGTCATCAGCAAACCTGCTGAGGAGGCATCTGCCCCTTCATCCAAGTCACTGATGGATAAGATAAACAATACTGGACCCAGTCTAAACGCTCAGGGGCACTGCTAGTGACAGGACTCCAACTAGGCTCTGTGCTGCTGATCATAAACCTCTGAGACTTGCCATTAACCTTGCTGATATTTGTTTATCAGCAATTTATAGAGCATGTCCATCAGGATTGTTTCTATATGCAAATGCACTACATCAGAGATCTACTTGAAATCTTGCTGATTCTTCAAGTATGTTTTCTTATTTTCCAAATGCAGAATTGCTGTAAACCCAGAGTTGATCATAATTTTAATTAGCACTTGAATATCAGCTTTGAACTAAAAGAGACAACTAAAGAAGAAAGTGATTTGTGGTCATAGTGTTCAGTTCCATTATCTAGTCTAACACACCCAAATTTCATAATGAGAATTATTAACAATTATGGGTTTTATTCTACTTCAGTTGCTACAAGAGTTACAGATGTAAAGAAGTTAATACTTTCCACCTTTCAGACCTTGTTCTCATTCTATTATTTGATGTATATTATTATGTTGTCAGCTGCTTACTTAGAATTCAACCTATTCTCTTCCCCAAAAGGAGAAAGAGCAAGTGAAAAATGCCTGCAATAAAAGTTGTAGCTGAATACCTGTGCAGGAACAAACTTTTATATTTGGGCTCGATATGTAATTTCTATTGGTTACTGCTTGATTATTATTATATGGACACAGGAGTTGTTGAGATAATTATTGCATGCGGTTTCTGATAGTTTAAAATCAAATGAGCTCATTACTCTCTGGATGTTTTACACCAGGCAAAAAATATATCTCCTTTTATCTTGGGCAATATAACTCCATTTTTAATTTATCTTAACTTAGGAGGAAGATGATCAAATTTTCCATGGCATTACTTCAAGTATTTTTACAATTTCTAAGAATGACTCCTTTTCTAGGAGCTTCTTTTAGGTGGAGAGGTTTGTTTTAATACAGACAAAAAGAGTGGAACAGAGTAGCATCAAACCTGGATGAAAAAAAGTGAACCCCTCCCCACCCCCCAAATAGTCCAAGAGCTTTCGAGATTTGACATAACAAAGACTTGTTAAAAATACAATAAATATATCTACTTACATTCACTTAATTTTTCCTCGTTGCTGGTAGTAAGGTACTGGTTTCCACTATGGGGATCCTCTTACCAATTTTTTGTAGAGCAAAGACAATAGTAAATAAAATATCTTTTATGCAACTCTGAAATATTATTGGAAATGCATTAAAATATTTTATGTTATTTTGAATTATAAGAGTTAAAGACATTTTAAATGTTAGAACAATATTTTTATTACAGAAACTCCTTAAGGAGCTCACATATGACTTCTTAGTATCTGTAACATATGAATAATACAGCAGTTTTAATTAGTTATGAAGAAGGAGGTTAGGTCACATGTTATTAAGTTGGAATAAGCCAATTTAAAGCTGGGTTCACTTTCATATGTTAATAAAAATCTTTTTTTTTAAGGGTAGATGTTAATTTTTTAGCAGAATATTATTATTTTTTTGGTCATTATTGAATAGCTTCATGAATATTTATTTTCCACTGCTTACATTAATATTGTGAAAATTGATGTATTCTCACATAATGTGGAATGAGATCACTTCTTTGGATGCTACAGGATATGAAGCCAGGTTTATGTTTTCAAATAGATGACTAGGTGCGGAATAGCACACACAGAAAAAGAATTATTGCATGAAAACTCTCATTTTACTGAGTTACAAATAAGACTGGCTGGGTGATACCTGATTTTTAGATAAAGTAGGACATGTAAGCAGTTAAGATTAATCCTTTTGTGAATTGAAAAACAACAGAATGTCAAATTTTATTAACCATACAGAAAAAACATCCACAGTGCTCTCTAGGAGGAAATAGCTGTCTTGAAATTTCAGTTTGTAACAATGGAAATGTCTGAAGAATCATTAGTTTTTTTCTAATATTCAAAAAATAAACTGGTATTAATAGCCAAGAGTAGGACTGCAATTATATTTGCAAAAGGAAAGGATCATGAGACCCAGTAACTAGTTCTGACTCCTTCTGAGCCATCTTTAGAAAAGAGGAAATAATTCAAGGCTCTACTACCCAAGCAGATCTCATTGCCATATATCAGGATTGATTTTGTGTGAAATGAGTATTATAATGACAGATTATTTTTTCCTTTTTTTATTCTTTGTGCCTCTAAATGTTAGGTATTGATATCTCAAATTCTCCAGTCTGAATTATTTTTCTCTTCATGTCCTTATAAAAGAAGATACACTCAAGAGATATCCATTCTGTTATTGGAAGTATATTTAATTTTATCTCAAGCCAGAAATGATGGGTTTTCTTTCTTTCTTTCTTTACTTATTTTTTGTTTGGTTTTTTTTGTTGTTGTTGCTGTTGTTTTAATTTTGAAGAGGGCTTACTTGGTCATTGGCATTACGTAATATTAAAAAAAAGTCTTCAAAGGAATTGTTCTTGTTTGGGTAAATATGACTGGTCAGCTCTGGATGTGAGCATTTACTTGACTTTAACTGTATTACTCAGAACAGGGAAACCTCCAAAATGCCATCTTCCTGGACTGTGTCCTACAGTAAAATAGGATTAGATGTCATCGGGGTTGCCTGATGTGAGAAATATATCTGCACATTAGGATTGGTCTGTGATACTTGTTATAACTATTAACCACTCCAAAAGCTTTATACTGACTAAATGAAAGAACTATCAATAACATGATTTGAACCATCTGATGTATTTTCTCTACTAAGTTATGAATTTCTAGATATTAAGTACCTGAATCACTCACCAAACCTTTCAAAAGTATTAAGGTCAATGATGTAGTTGAATATATTTCTGTCTTTATTTTTTTTTGTAAAATGAAATACTTTCAACTGATATAAAATGATGGCTCTGGAGTATGAAAGCTTTGGGGTACAGGACAAGGGTAAATGAAATGAAAATGGAAATGTAAGCTTTGTTCAGCATGAGCCAAAGGATTTTAGAGATGATATGAAGGATACATCAAGATCTCAGGGGATTGGTGACTCAGTCTTGAGCTTCATTCGGTCTGTAGTCATTTTACAGGGGTTATACTTTTGTAGTTCCAGTCAAATAGGACAAGATAGATCCTAATATAATTATGTTTAATGATTAGATTTACCAGCTTTTCAACTTTTATCTTCTCTGTGGAGTGAAAGTAATTTGCGTTTGGTAACAATTTTTTTTCTCCTCTAATGGTTGATTTCGGTCTTTAATTAAAGCATTTTTTTCTTTCTTTTATCAACTGCTAAAAACCTCAGATCCTCCTATCTGCACTATTTCTTCTATGTACTGCTCCTGAATCATGATTGTGCATCTTAACTAAGAAGGAGGAAGACAGAGTTATTTAAATATCTTAAAACTTATTTTATGTTATTGAATGGGATCTTCCTTTCCTCTGAAAACAGTTATTATAGGGAATATATATTTTAACTCCAAAGCAATAAAGCATCAGGGCCAAAAGGAAGATGTTTCGTTTACTTTGGCATCTTTACTTTCAAAGAGAATTTCATTCATTGTTCCTATAATTTATAATCTGAGTTCTTAAATGTGTGTAGTAAAAGGGCCACTATCAGCCTTTGCACCACAGGCTACACCGTCATTCAATTGCTTACACTGCTAATAACTTCTTCCTGATATCTGTCTAAACTTTTCTTAGCCTCAGGACATTGTTCTTCATCTGTCATTTCTTGAGACTGTGACTGAGATTTTTATCATGTAAACTGTCACTGTGAGGGCATTTGTAGATGGTTGGAAACACATAATATCCCCTTAGTATTCACCATTCTAAATTTCTTACATTCATCTCGCTCAGTCTCTCATTACAGGATTTATCCCCCAGCAATTGTGTCAGCCTCATTTCCTTTGTAGTTTCTCTATTTTTTTTTTTCTATTTTTCTATTACCGTTTGGGGATAGGAATGTGTAACCAAAGAATGAGTAACCTGTAGTTTGGCCCTATGGAAAAATGCTAGCACTACCTTAAGGCAGTAAATACTCACGTTTCTCACGGACATTTTCCCGTGTCATTTTCAATCAGTCTAATAATGTCTAGTTCATGGGACCTTATTTACACAAATCTCTTTCTTTTATTATTTTGTCTTGAAATGTTTCAGATTTATAAAAGCTACGCAGAAATTTGAAAGTATGTTTGATGATGTTAAAGTAGCTCTTCATCATAATAAATTGCTCTTCAACCATAATGGTAATTGAAATCACTTTCTGATTATTCCACTGCTGGGAAGTTGAATTGATCTTATATATTGCATCTTTCATGTTTCATTAATGGTTTTCAAATTGCATCAGAAGAGAGTGTAGGTTTCTGCATTTTATAATAAAAATACAAAACTAAGAAAAAGTGTGTTTAGGTTTTATAAAATCCTTCAACTTTAAACAAAATATAGAGGTTATGCAATATTGAGGTTTGGCAAATTTTATGCTGCTCCTCCAAATAAGATAAGGAGCTGCTGGACTTTTATTTAGTTTTTGAGTTTTTAATGTTACCCATGTTTTGCCTCTATCTACTTTAGTATAAAACACAGTCAACCTCCAATATGCAACAATTAACATCCTGACACACACACGTGCAAAAGCACAGAAACAAACATACAATAGAGAATGGAAAAGAAGATAAGTAGTATTTATTGCCCAAGCATAAACATCGAAACATATTTGCAGGCTTGTACTGTTTCATAGAATCAACAGTAACTTTCCCTGCGTACCCATTAAATATATTCATACAGCAAAACCCACGCATGGTGAGCACTATTACTATTGCTGCTGCTAAGTATAGTCCTTCAGGTAGTGGGTTATGTGCAAGTTTCTAAAAACATTACTTTGGGAAAAAAAATACAAAATAAACCCAGCATCTTTTGGGCATGATTTAATTCCAGAGTTTAGAAGCTGTTCAGAGACAGTTCTTGGAGAGCTACCGACGTAGCTGCAGTGTTAGATGCTCCAACACACCTTGGCTGTGCTCCACTATAGCAGGGCGGTTGGCATCCAGTGCACAGGGGAAAGGAAACAGGAGCTCATGGAATAGCCCCTGTCTGCTGAGGTGAATAGATATTAAGAATGAAACTGTTGCTAAATTAAATAATCTGACCTACATGATGCAGGCTCTCCTGCTTTCTAAATTAAATTCTTGTTTTGAATACAACATTACTGTTGAAACAGAGCAGTCATGTAAACAAAGAATCCGTTCTCTGCCACACTTGTAGAAAAATATCTTGCATAAACATTATTGTGATCTTGATTTTAAGATTTTAGTGGAAATAGGTTTATCTTTGATAAACTGTTCTACTGGTAAATTATGCTCTGTGCTAGTTTTGGGTGGGGTGAAGTTATTTTTCCTGACAATGCCTACTGTGGGATTAGGTTTTAGATTTGTGCTGAACACAGGCTTGATAATATAAAGATGTTTTTCTTATTGCTGAGCAGGGTTTACATAGAGCCAAGGTATTTTCTCCTTTCTGTACTGATGAGGAAGTTGGGGATATGTGGAGGGCTAGGAGGAGACGCAGCTGGGACAGGTGAACCAAACTGACCAAAGGGATATTCCAGACCATGTGACATCACGCTTATTTTATAAAGTGGGAGGGGGGAGGAAGGGATGGCTGTTCAAAGTTTGTCTTCTCAAGTAACTGTTACATGTGATGGGGCCCTGCTCTCCTGGAGATGGCTGAACACCATGGGAAGAAATGAATTCCTTGTTTTGCTTTGCTTGTGTGTGTGGCTTTTGCTTTCCCTATTAAACTGTCTTTATCTTAACCCATGAGTTGGGTTTTTATAGTTTCTACCATCCCAATTCTCTCCTTGATGCTACTGGATGGGAAGTGAGTGAATTGCTGTCTGGTGCTTGGTTGCTGGCTGGGGTTAAACCAGGACAGGCTCATACATTTCTTTTGCCTTATTGCTAATCTGAATGTTAGTTTCTGTTTCCAGATCCTGAATTCTTTGCAGCTTCCTTCCACTTTCCCCTGCTTCCCATCCACTGTTAACTATTGTGCTAAACCAGTTGCACTGTTTCTTTATGTTAATGTTATTTTCTTTACCTCTGATCATTTTTACTGCCTGTCTGAAAAAATTTATGTGCTATGTAAGGCACAGTTTGCAGCATAGTTTAGATCTTCTTAGAGGTGCTAAGAGTTCCACGCAGCCACACTAGTGACATTTAGACAGTCATATGGTGAGTGAATGGTTTGGATGTACTTTAGGGTGTATGGATATTTCACAATAAATTTCTTTTCCTGACTCTTTAGGTCCTTAGAAACAGTTAAGTTGTAGACACATTAATATTTTGTATGAACTGTTCTGTAGTAGAGAAAGTTAACTATCCTGATTATAATACTGTGTCATTATATTAACATCTGAGTGCCTAAAATAAGTTAGACTGGTATTTGACAATTCCTCTGGGCCTCCACAGAGACACCATGTTCTCCTCTTGATTGCAGAGAACTCTGAATTAGTTTTCAGTCTCTGTTGTCAGGATAGCTGTCCTTTTTAAAGTTACCATGTGTTCTCATGGATTTTATTTTTTTCATAACTACAGAATAAAATTTATGCACAGAAGAAAAGCTAGTGAATACAACATTAATAGTGATAAACTATATCAATTACTTCCCATTAAAATTCAGGACGCAATGCTATTAATTTTCTGTGAGTAAGAACTTATACCTACTGACATTAGGCTAGATTTCGATTTGTATTCAGATGCTCCTACCACATTAATGGTGATGATTTCTCAGTCTGCTAGGAGCTTTAATTTTGTACAGAAATTAGTTTGATGCTCGTGACATTTCCTCCTATATTATTCCACTGTATTTACGAACACATAACTGCTCTTACCCTAACCTGTTTTCAGCTACAGACTGAATTCTATTTAATGTACAAGGAAAGGACTGAAGATATCAAGAACATTAAAGACTAAAACTTTGATTTTTCCATCTAAAATAAATTTTGAGATTGTTCTCATTAAGACTTAAAATCAGAACCCCCAGTCTTAAAAGCTTGAGTACAACCCTGCATTGCAGAAAACTCATTAAATCAATTATATGGGTTCTAATGATCAAAGTAATGTAGAGTTTAGCATAGGTTAACAATTCTGTATATGTTATTGCAAGACATAGAAATGACAATACTTTTTTGCTGTGTCACTCTTTTTACTCTTTCAGGTTTCTTGCATTTTCACATCATTGCCACAGAAAGGCATGGAACACACATAGGTTTTACATAAGAATTGTTCCTCTTTGGGGAAGCATCTGTGCATTTAAGCTTAAAAAATAATGATAGAAATATTATTAAAACATTAGAATCCATATGTCAGAGATTTGGTAAGTAGAGGCATTCAAGGGGAAAACAAGAAGCCTGGGTATTTTAATGGTGGGAATCTGGTGGAATTAAATTCTTACGTCAGTGAATGTCAAAACACAGTGAAAAGACAAGGTTTTGGTCAGGAGTAGCTGAATCATGATTATTCCCATCATTGCAAGATAGAGACAAAGCAGAGAAGGAAGAAAACCAAATTGTCTTCTCTGTTAATATTCTAGTTTGCATCCCCTGAGTACTAAAGCCTACGCATGTCCAGCAGCTGCTATCTGTAAGTTCCCAGCTGGTTCTTAAGCACACCCCAAATATAACCCACAGGTTGTTAAACAATATTCTTTTATTAATCTTTCTCCCCGTGTCCAGTTTCTCTAATCATTTTTGTAGTGTAAGCAAAGATAACAGATACAGTTTGTGAATATTCCCTAAGATATGTATAAATGTGTATATAACTGCATGATCAAAGTATTAGATGGAGGTGTATAAACTTAGAATGCTTTCTTCCTGATCCCACCTCATATCACAGGTAAAACTGAAAATGTTTCACAAGTTTTAAGGAATGGCAACATAAAAATAAGAGTCCAAATAAGTGATTTGAAATACATTTTGAAAAATTTAGAACCAGTTCCTTTTTAAATATGCATGTTATTCCATAATACAGACTGTTATTCCATAATACTGGCAGGGACCTTGAAAATTATGTCTTCTCTGAGTGGCACCTGAGCAACACAGCAATTACAGTAAGTTTTAAATAAATGAACAGTTCACCTTAGCTTTGATATTTTTTTGTGTAGGTTCCAATGTTCTGGACTTTTCAAGACAAATTTACTCTGGGTGAATGATAGTATAGGAACAGAAAGTTCAGTGAATATGTGTCTTTGTATACATCAGATTGCCCACGTATTAATTTAATACCTCAACAGTACCAATAAATGATTCAATTGGTGTAGAAGTTAACTACTGGACTGGTTGGTAAAAACACTAAAATGCATCATATCCTTATCAAGAACTTATTCTAAATCTAATTTTCTTTTTGAAACTATTGGAAGTAGAAATAAAAATAATCCGAGGTGTTTAATATGGTGTATAATGTATCACTGGAATATCTGAATTGTTTCTTTGGTCACTAAAGAAATTAAACTAAACCAGCTGAAGGACAAAAAGAACTTTTCTCAGTGGACCCACCTGTTAAAATGAGGGCAATAGTTTATGTACAAAGACCCAGTGGTACCCAGTTGTAGATATCGTATACCTAAAGGACTATTTGCAAATATATTCATTCAGAGAAATGTTCTATTTTCAGTTCTACCTGCTGATCAAAGCACTGGCCTCAAACACAGCCCTGGGGTGTAGCTTTCATTTAACAGTGCCTAAACGATCCTCAGGCAATCTGTGTAACACTTATGGATGTAACAGGTAAAGACCAACAACTGCCATTCATAGAAAATTTCTAACTTGTCTCCTGTCAGCACTTGAAAATATTCAGATATATCCAAATTAGTTGAAAGGTCAAAATATGACCTCCTAGGATCTCTTTCAGTCATTTCACAGGATACAGGTCCAGATCATGTAATGTTATAGAGATTATATATGATATAGAGATTATATATTCTATGACTTGAATGTTAGACTGGAAAATAAATAATCTTTGCAGCTGAAAGTGATCCTTTCTGCTTCCTAGCTGTAAAGTAATGTAAGCATGCAAGGTTACTAATATTTTGACTTCAGAAAAAGGAATTAAATATTAAACCAAACTTGTATCTAAAACATAGGGTATAAGCAGCAATAAGAAGTTTCATTACTCCCCAAAATAAGATGAGATCCACAAATAATGCCTTTCTGATGAATAAGGGTTACAGCATGTACTTGTCAATTCACACAATACTGATTTAACAGTCTCAGTATCTTTCCATCCTAATTGCTTTTGGATCATCAGCTTGTTTTCATTTACTGTATGAAGTCAGTAGATCTCAAAATTTGCAGCCAGCAGAAAGCGAATAAATGTAGAATTGTCCTTCAGACGAAAGTAAAAGCATATTTTACTTGACACAAATACACACAGAGATCTTAAAAATGTCAGTTCATGGCTTAAAATCTGTTCAAATATTTGCTTCCATCATTTGTTACTTACATAGCCCAGAAGAAGTATATTCATGGTAAGATTTACTGATAAAAAGTGAGAAAAGACCAGGAAAGAAATTTTATGAAATTAATGAGATTACATTTGAATTCTTAACTGTTTTTATTGTTATAAAAAATATGATCTTACAAACAGCTTGTGGAATTGCTGTTATGCCAATGTAAAAGACACCTGAATCAAACTTGCTCTGCACCAGTTGCTTCCTTATGGGTCTCATGGGAAGTTACATTTATTGGTTCTGTAAATCTGGATTACTTTGAAATACCAAATGGTTCTTCAAACCTTTTATACTTCCTACACCATCCTGAGAACTATTTAAATTTAACAGTTTCAGTTCAAGCCTCAACTGCCACAGGATATAACATACACTACTGGGTTGTTGCCATTTCAGTAATTTCTTAGGTACTCTGTAGAAAAGGTTTGGATTTCACTAAAACCAAGGAAGTCGTTTAACCTTCATCTTGGGACTTTGACTTGATCTTCTCTTATGTAAAATAATGCATAACTACCTGTTTTAAAAAAGTATGAAATCAAGCAAAGATAATAATAATAATAATAATAGTAGTAATATAATCGTAAAAGGTATATCTCAAAACTTTCATCAACAAAATACACACATAAGATTCAATCCATTCACTTGTAGTTTAAAATCACTGTTTTGTCTTTATTTTTTAATTGCTTACTGATATTACAGATATAGCTGTGCCTGCATAACCGTTGGATGGTGGAATCTGGTCATAGATCCTACAATTACTGATGCTACTCTGCAGACTTAGATGGTATTCTTCTGCCATTTCTACCCTAATTTTTAGCTCTTCTTCAGGAAAAGACAGTCGAAGCAAGGGGTTGGATTAGGTTAGGCTCTGTCTGGCTTTGAAAATCTGCCATGAATGTGGCACCTGTTATGTAAATTTTTATATAGCTAAAAAAATGTTGGCAGTAAGAAGCTGAGTTTCCTGCTGAAGTTGTGGGATGAAGGAATTTAGATAGGTGCTGGAGAAAAATCAGAGGAAATATGTGTCTCAAGTAGGATTTATAGGTGAAAATAATGCTTAAGCTGAATAGGAGAGAAAAAGAAAGGGATGTTTATAGCAAATGTTTTATTGAAACATAAACCAGCAAGAACTAATTAGGGAATGGCAATTTTTCTTCATTGAAACAGAAGATCTCAGTTTTGTCTGGAGTGTTACTGAAAATATACAATCATGGAATCACAGAATTGTAGAATGGTTTGTGTTAGAAGGGACCTTAAATATCACCTAATTTCAACCTCCCTGCCATGGGCTGGGATGCCACCTGCTAGCTCAGTTTATTCAGGACCCCATCCAGCCCGGCCTTGAACACTCCCAGGGATGGGGCATCCACAGCTTTTCTGGACAACCACACTCAGAGTAAAAAATTTCTTTCTAACACTTAATCTGAAATACTTCTATTTATTTGATGTGCTTTCCATTATCTGATCTTGCAAAGGAACTTATTTATGTTCTTACCTCTAATATGACTTCAAAAAGTAACTGTAGTATCTACACTAACATGACACATGGCTCTCAGTGGACATAATTGCATTTTTATGTATTTTTGTATAAAGCTCTTGCCATTGAGAAACCCATGATTTTCCTTGGTGTGCACCTGAATATGAAGATGTAGGCCACACAAGTGATTGAGTGGTGTAAAAAGAATTAATTTTGTATCTTTGTTATCTTTTTCTTTTTTTTTGCTAGGATGTATAGAGAGCTTTTAAAGGAACACCTTGTAAAAAAATTCTTAGAAAAGATGATTCTTTGGATCATGCCTAATTATCCACATAGCTAAACTTTCCTTTCCTTTCCCATAAAGCTATTTCAGTATGATTTTTTTTTTTCTACACAACAGTTAAAATTATCTGAGTGAGGGAATGAGGATATTCCACTACATGGTAACAAGAGTGGTCTGGGATTTTTTGGGACCAAAATTTTGCACTTTTTTTCTTTTAAATAAAAATTAATATTATTATATATATACATATATATATATATGTGTGTCTATCACACTAATTTCCACAAAGAAATTTTATTGAGAAAAAAAATGTCATTATTAGCAATCTAAAAATTAATTCTAGCATGTCTAAGAACAACTCCAGAAGAAGAATAAAACAGAGAAAAGAAAAAGAGATTTGAAGATCTTAAATTCTACCATCCTACTCTCTATTGTTCTCAAAAGTATGTGTACCAGATCCCTACCCCACAGCCAGTATGTTTCCTTTAAGCAGGTGCTCCTATTGCTCTGGGCACTGTCCCTCACAAGGAGCGACCATGAGTTTCACTGTGTTGCAAAGCAGTCCTAGAGGTTCATTTCCTGTTTTTTTGACAGATACTGAAGTGGAAAAACTACTCAAAGGCAGTAAATTTGTTCTTTGTGGAAACCATCCTCTTATCACTGAGAAAGCCTAAAATCATAGTGTGTATTGTGTCACCTTTAATCATTCTTCACTGAAGATGGGAGCATTAGGGACACTGCTCTGTTGATGGTGAGAAATGGTTGTCTCCTCAGAGGGGGTCCTTTGTGCTTAGAATTCAGTTAAGTGCAGCCCCTGTGATGACACTGGAGCCAAACCCAATTGCCTTGGTGTAGGTGATTGAACTGCTCAGGCGTGGAGGACCAGGCACAAGCATGTTCTGTCTCAACCATTCTGACTGTTGGGACAGGAAAGTGGTAATTATAGGAGAGGGTCCCATGGAGCTGAGGCAGTGCTGTTCTGAGCCAACTTCCTTTTCCACCTTGAAACTCACGCTCAGTGCTCCTGTGACAACTTCCCTGCCCCAGGGAAATAGTTTTGGTTATCAATAGTTTTTGCTCCAGTCAGCCTCAAGTGATTGATATATTAGGAATATCAGAAGCCCTGTTTGAATGAATTGAATGAATACTCACAGTCAAAGTATTGGAAGCATAATGAATAAAGCAGTGTGATAGATTTTCAGGACTTTTAAGTATTTTAACTTTTATTTATATTTCACAGAAATTTAGTGATGGTTTTTATATGTCACTTTATCTTCATGCATTTTGTGTTTACATGTGTCCAGCTGTATAGAAGCTGATATAAAGAACATTTTTCTGTAGCAACTTTTGCTTGTCTATATTTTATTATTAAAAAAAACGTTAAGTGATTTTAAAATTACCCCCTAGGGGTAACTAAATGCTCACTTTAATTAAATTGTTGGCATTTCTTATATTTTACACTGGAGCTGGGAGAGTTTACGAGTATCCGAGCATCTTCAGTAATAGATTCTGACATTCCTGACTTCTAGCCAAATAGGTTTAGAAAGAAGCCACTGCCATCTCTGTGACAGAGCAGAATGTACACTGCACAAAGTGCATTTGCCAAGGCTTCTTTTTCAATGTGAGACTTCAAATGAGATATGTCTGGAGGGTAGGAACATATGGTTATGCCATGAAGTAGTTTATAGGAGGCATTTCCTTTTCCTATCACATCTGTGGCACTATAACTATTTTTTCTAATTTACTCAGCCAGAAGATTTCACTGCCTGTATAATATGATCCCAACCAAGTAGTTCTGATTCCCAAAAGAGCCAGCTCCAGCAGTCCGGAGGACAAGTACAGAAAGATTTTTTTTCCTCTGTCATAATTCTATAGTGCTTCTAGCAGAATTTTCCATTAAGGAGAGCAATTTTTGTACAAAAAAATTGCAAGCCAAAAATAATCCTTTTCAAAACCAAATTTTTTGGGAAGTGTGCCCAATCAACACACCCTCTTCTTTAATTTTTGTCAGTTTTGACAGGAGGTAAAGCAACATATAATGCAACATATAATGCAACATATAATGTAACATATAATGCAAACTGAAAAATTAGTATACAATTTGTTGCATTCTAATTTCAACATAGTCCTTTAACTTCACATACTATTTTACAGTTACTGCAGGCTTTTTTGGTTTTTTTTGTTTTTTTTAGTGGGGGGTGATCAGTAGAATAAGACCTTTACTCCTCTAAGTGAATCCTTTTCCTTTTGTTCTGGTGAAGACACTTGGAGCTTTCTACAAATAAGTGAAACATCTCCCATCAGAAACTTGAATGCCAGTGATTTGTTAAAAGAAAAACAATCCTGGCAAAAGCTGAATACAAATGAAAATATGACCTCTGAGAGACAGTGCTGACTGTACAAATTCTTTTGTCCAGAGGGAGTATATAAAGACCTCAGCTAGTATTAAAATCATGGCAAAAATATTAGGTATACGAACCAATGTTTTCTCAAGTTATGGAAGATTCAGAATAAAACCTGAAGTTCAAACAGTTCCAAAGGAAGAAAAGGTTTCTTCTCATTTCTCATCTTCTTTCTTTAGTTTTTTTAAATACAAGCACATTTTAAAAATTACTCTAACCACAAGTGGTGCTCATACGCTCATAGCTTATCAGCAAAGATTTTTCAGAGACCGTGTCCTTGTTGTGATAAGATATTGATCTTTAGCCTGTGAGTGTTAAAACTGTTAACTGAATTCTATGCCAGTAAGTTTATAACCTGATAGCTTATTTCTGACCTGCCTTGTTCTTTTGATTTTATCTACTTTTGATTTTCTAGATTTAAAAATTCTTGTGTTATTTTCCTGTCTGTGTTTCTTCTGAGACTCCCTGGTATGAGGCAAAACGTGTAACTTCCTCAGTGTGTCACCCATCATAAGAAGATTCTTTCCCATAAATAAACACTGCTAAGTCTCCCTTTGCTGAGCTAGTAAATCTCCAATTACAGCTACAAAATTTCCTTTGAACAAGAAAAGGAGCTGTAGTAGTTTTCTTTTTTTTTTTTTTCCCCAGATAGTTTCTGTAATGCAAACCAAATGGCCTGGGAGGACAGAAAATTGTCATGTATACCTGATAAGTACATTTGTAAACAGACTCTGGTGGTGATAGCTTTGAACTGCTGGGTCATAGCTGTGAGCATGCTTGCCATCCCTTTTTGCCATTTGGGAAATTAGGACCTTTATAATAGGGATGAGAGATATCTGTGTCATATCCACACTGGGATGTTTACAGCTGGATCTTTTAGGCCAGCTTTTGGACTGGAGGAAGGGAAAGATTTTTTGCTGCAAGACAATATGAGAATTACTGTGCAAATGCAGGATTTTTGTAAGTTTGACTTCATTTTTTAATGAAAACCAAACTTACAAAAACCTCTACACATTACCTGTTCCCTTAGGAAAGTCAAAACTTGTCTGCCTGATGTAGAAAGTCATCCTACTAGTATTTTAAACAGTGATTTTTTTCTGGTTTTTTTTTTGTAGTTTGAAATGTATTAAGTGGAATGACAAAGACAAATGCTGTCATTGGAGTTATCAATACATTAATATTTCCATAATCAAAACACAAATTGATACATTTTGCAAAAAAAAGTAGGAATGTAGTTTCTTTAAGAGGGCAAAATACTAGATCTTGCCTCAAATGTAAAAAAAACCCCAACATGGTAAAGAGGTGCTTTAACCTTGTGAGGGACTAATTTTTGTATTTCCAAAAGTAAATGGGAATCTGTCAAGATTATGTCATGTGTAATATCACTTATCTTAGAAACATCTTGCGTGCAATTACATGTACATTCAAAATAAGTATGCAAGTATGAAAAATATATCTGGTATGAACATGTATGGTTACTTTCTGTGTTTTTAAGTTTCTTCCCAAAATTAATGCAGTTTTGGGAAAATTTGTCTGTTTGTTTTAAATCACTTCTGGTCTGATTTCAGTAAATCAGCTGCCTGATATCTTGTTCGTTTTTGAACAACAGACAGACTGAAATTATATAAGTTCCTGGAGTGTAAACTAACCTCATCTGTCCATGAGAAGCATGAAGCTTCATAGCTTAACTTTGGCTTTGGGCAATGTTACTGAAAGCCTGATCCTCTGTGGTGTAAATTAAATTAATTCTCCTTCTCTGCCTTCAGTGACTTGCACAAACTTACAGCAGCTGAGCATATGACCTTACACTCAGAGTCAATTTGTCCATAAGATATAGACAGCGCTGTGAAATGAAATGCATTTAGATTTTTCAGTTCTCCTCCTGACATTTTTACTCATTCATTTTGTTCTTGCCTCCCGGTGTCTTTGGGAATGAGGCAAGGGGAACAGCATTTAAGCCTGGTTCAGTAAAAATGCACACTACAATGGTATATTAGTCATATATTATAAATCTGTAACATTTATATATATATTATTCCTGTACTATGGGGCTAAATTATGCCCACACATCCTGTAGTTTTATTCTCAATTTGCATTGCAGATGCAGATCTGTACTTGAAAAAAAAAAGATTTTAGCATATTTTGCCTATATTTCTTAACTTTTTATATATATCAGTGATCATAACTCATCCATGAATTTACCAGCATTTTCTTTATTTTAATATATGGTATCATCCTGACTTACAAGCTGAAGATATGGCTTTTCGTATTTTCTGTGTTTCTAAAATGGATTCAGTACTCATTCAAATGTACATTTAGCAAAATTTTCTTTCCTTACATTATACTTGCTTTACAGATGTTGATAAAGCAACTTTAAACAGGAACAAGATGTCAGTGAACACGACAATTTACATTATTTTTCACCATCTGTATTCAAAGGACTTCAGAAAATCAATGTTTGTATCCTTCTCTCTAAGGAGCACTTATTGTCAGCTGAAGTAAATGTGTTTAATCCAGATACTTCCTTTTGAATTTTAGGGAACAGATGCTCTGCCTTTGTGTAAGAGCACAGGCCAATGAAAATATGTGTCTGGTAAGCAGCAGCATTTGACAAGTTTTTCTAAAGTGTATAGTTAGAGCACTAACTACACATATCTGTCTTCCTCTAAAAGCTGGAAATTTCCAAAAGTCTTATTTTGTATTCTGATCACGCAACTAGACATATCAGTCTCGGCTAGATTTTTATGCAGAATTTTTTATTGACCTATTTTGGTATTGATATTATTTTATTTATCTAACTTGCTGAAAAGATAAATCAGTTTTCAGTAAAATGTGGTAATAATTACGCTTTTATTCAAATCATATCTCAGTTAGAAAATCAATTTGATTAAACCCAGAGTTCCTCAAATCATACCTTCTTTTTCCCACTGAGTACATCCTAGAATTATTACAATCTAGCAGTTACAGTGTTTCATATACAAGACCAAAATGCCATGGATTTTCTTTAGAGAAAGCAATAAACACAAAGGCAGCTTACAGTATATAATCAGCTAGAGTTAAGCAGACCTCACCCAGCCACTTTGCTGAAACTGATTATGGCTCTGTATAATATTAAGTGATTAGAATTGTTTCATGCCAGGATCTCTTAAGGGTGTAATTCCTGATAATTCCTTTTTCCAACCACTGGAAAACAACGTTAATAAGATGTTAACTGTCAATATTATTGTAATCCCAGATTTTATAGACATGTGAAAAAGCTACTGAGAAAATGGGAGTCTTCATTCAGCCTCTGCATAACCCTGCACTGCTGAAGCCTCTGTGGGTATGAAATAGCTGCACCATAGTTGCTAGGAGACAGTAAAGCTGTTAGTTTTGGCTGCAGCATGACCTGGGTCTACCTCTTTTAGAGCATCCTTGTACCATAGGCAAATCCTGCATGGAAAGTTTAAAAGCAGTAAAAATTTCCTCAAGCTTCTGGGCCTAAACCAAATAAGTTCTTAATGGACAGTATCAAAAGGTAACTTAGCACAGGGAAACAGACTTAAAAGAAGAAAATTCTTCAACTTCTCTCAAATTAACCTGCCCACAATGGTAGAATACTCAATTTGGTATTTTCCAAACACATAACTTTCCAATATGCAAAGCTGTTTTACTAAACACACTGATAAACAGGCAGTGTTCTTATTCTTGTGTGTCCCTAAATCCTTAATCCTGCTTCTTGGAGAGTTTCCTGTTTTTCGAATGGACAGGTTTCTTATTGCAGCTCCATCATCTTTTGTGGAAGAAAATCAGATTTTAATTCATCCTAGTCATGTATAAAACACAGCATACATTTCTAGTGAGATATCAATAACAGTTGCTGCTAGTGTTTGCCCATGGATTTGGTTTCTCCAGGAAAAATAAATTTGTGGTTAAGATTACAGAATGAGACTCATCAGGGTCATAGGTTTTAAGGGAAGGATTATGCTGGACATTTCTTAGAATCTCTTACATTGTGTTGCCACTTTGCATTTCTTCAGATTATTGTCAAATATGCCTGTAACTTTTGATACATTTGGAACATGACTGCAAGTTTATTTTTTATTCTGCTATATAACTTTTGGAATTTATTCCATGCATCAGTGCCTTTTTTTTGGTGTCATCTGTGTATAATGGAATAATATTTCCTCCTACACAGCATAGAGATTTATTCATGGCTGAGGATTGTTTAAATGCAATGGAGATTGAAAGCATATAAGAAGAAAAAAGTCAGAGATTCCTTATTAAGTCGTAACAGCTATTGGAAGTAAACAGAAGAACAGAAAAGAAGTTAAAGGCTCTTTCTTGTACTTTGAGGCCACAACAAAAATGGATGATACCATTTCTCTTTGCTCCTTGAATTTTTGGAATATTTTAGGAAATGTAACCTATCAATACAGTATAAATATTTCCTTAAAGCTTGAAAATATAATTTAGAGCTTAGGATATAAAAATATTAAAATCTACCTTTGTGCAGAATCTCGCTGAAGGTGGTCTGAGCACCCAAGCAGTGATTTATGATTTAATCAAGACATAGGGCTTAGATTTATGATAGCTCTTTCAGAGACTTGTTTCTTCTGGTGTAAAGTTAGGTGAAAATGTTGTAGATGTTGGATGGATTGTTTCTTTGAAGGAGATAGGAAGTGAAATTAGATTCTTCAACAAGCAGGGAGAAAATAACGCTAATGCCTTATTTCTATGATTCAACGATAACTGAACAGTGACATCAAGTCACGGATCAGTCTGTTACAAAACTCAGCTGAATTCAGAAATACATCCATGTTTGGCAAACTGAAAGACCAGGTCAGACTTCTAGAAAGGAGTGCAGATATCTGACTCAGGTTTTTCTGGGAATACTGTACTTTGAGAACCTCTGAAAACTGGATCTAATCACAGTGCTCCACACTCTATCATTTGTAAATCTCAAAACACTTTACAATCGTGGCCAAAAATTAATCTTGTTTATTATTCATAACTATAAATAACATTTTGGATTAGGTCTTCTAATACTGAGTGGATAGGAAGAGAGTCCATCAATCATTCTACTAAAAAAAAAAAAAAAAAAAAAAAGAGGATTCTGCATTTACATAAGAATATTGTCCAGCGTAAAATTCCTGGCTGATTTTTGAGTGCATTTTGAAAGGCGATAAAAATATAACTTCTGATGAACTTATTTCCACTCTGGAAACCACATTACAAAAGTATTGCAGGCTGTGTTTCACAAGCTGCTCAGAAAACTCTTTTGGGTTTGGATTATTTAGCTATTCCACTGAAAGTTCCATAAAATATTTGCAAGGGTGAAATTTTTCAAAGATCTTAGGGTAATTAGGCAAAAAGCCCTCTTCAAATTTCTTTTGAATGGAAGTGGGAATCTAACTCTTCCACATCTCAAATTAATTTTTTGAAATACAGTAAAATTAGAAGTCTATAAATTGTCAATCAATCAATAAAATTGATTAATTTTTCTTACTGCCATAAGAAAAAATATTCTCTGCTTTAAAGTCAGAAGATAGAGAAATTACAGTGAGGCACTAAGACAATTTAATTTGTTTCATTTGCATGAAGTGCACTCTTTATGTACTGTGCAAAACTAAAAGATGCAAGATATGTAATCAGCTACGTAATGCAACAAACTGGTTAAATTTAAGTGAATTTTAACAATATATTTTAAGCAGATTATGAAGTTCAACATTTAAATAGGCGAAATAAATTTAATCTCTAGTTCACAGAGATTGTCAGACTTACACAGAAATAAATGGAATGTATTGGTTTTGATATTACTCAAATGAGAGAAACTTTTAATATTGTGGCTGCTCCAGAGATGATAGGAAAGTATTAAGACTAAGTTACAAGTAGTTTTTGCTACTGTATTACTGGTAAGCCAATTTCTTAATTCTGTGACTTTTTCTGAAGAGATTTTTTCAAATAAAAGTCATTCTTCCAATATTCCATGTCTCCCTTTAATAACTAAGAGCAGCCGATTTATGCAGATTTTTTACCACTCATAATAAATAGAAACACATCTCACTGTGTGCAGAAAATATTGTTCAACTGCTAGGATACAGTCTAAAATATTAAAGTACACTTGGGAAGTATCAAAAGGATTTATGTTAATAAAATATTAATGACTATTTACATACAGTGATCAGACTCTATTCTATATCTGAAAAGCAATATATCTAGGTAGGATTTTTTGTATTATTGTAGGACAGTATAATTAAAATTTGCTAGAAGGAATGCATCCTGGACTGGTCTGAATTGCCACAGGGAAGAAAGTCCAAAAGAGGATCCATTTGCTGAATTATGCTTTTTCGTGACAGAAAAATCCCCAAACCAGCACTCATGGCATGGTGCAGGCCCATTCCTGCTTTATTCTTTATAGATACTGTATTCTGTTCCTCATACAAAAATCATCCCTGTATTTGCATTTGTAATCTCACCTTTATTACCAAGTTGGGGCGAGAAAGGAGAAACGGTTTATATAAACAGATATTTTCACTTTCTGGGACCTGATAAGACTTTTAAGACTTATCCTCACTGAAACTGCTTTAATGGAGTTGCTTTTCAACTTTAGAGACAAAAGCCTCCAGGCTTTCTCATTGGAGAAATAAGGATATTCAGTTGTATTACACAACATTTGTCGTAATGCAATTGCAGGGTTATCTTTGTCAGCAGGAAACTTATTTTTTTTTTAAGCTTCAACATTCTTTTTTGCTGGTCTTTTTCAAATGCTATAAAACAAGGAAGTTAAATAAATAAATGAGCTTTCAAATATGACATTACCACTGGGAAATCCTTTTTGGTTCCTATCATTAAATATTGTGGCTGTACCTATTTATTGTAACTACAGTTAGGAGAAACTTGGCTTCATTAATCTCTCTTTCTTTACTATTAGGATATAAAATATATCTTTGAATTGGTTGCTTTTGCATTCGTTTGACCACCTACTTGTGTTTTTGTGGCTAGTAAACAACAAAACACATGCGAAGAGTATCCATTTGAATGCAAACCATCTGGTGGTGAGAATCAACTCCCTATTCCCACAAAAACTATTGTATGTACTACCTTTGACAGGTAGTGTTTGTGGGAGTGAAAATAATAATAATAAAGGATACAGAGGTTAAAGGGGTTTGCTTTAAAAATTTGAAGGGCTGTTTTTCAGCCACAAGATGAAAGCCTATTTTGTCAGCCCAGCAGAATGGGATGAAATACAATCATAAAATGGAAAAAACCCCAGTACATTATAGCTCAAGGAATGTAGCAAATACATTAATTTACGATCTTATGTCAAATTGTAAACAATCTTTCATCTTTTAAATACAGAAAAATGTGAACAACCCAGCATACCAAATGGGTTGAAACATCAGCAATGTTGCAGCCCGCTTCACAGTTTCAGAAATCAATATTTGCATTAATTTCCTTGTTTTAAAATGCACTAAGTAATCTAATGAGAGAAGGAGGTTTTCAGAGAAAAAACCATTTGTGGCAAATGCTTATAGGCCATAGGTTTGTGAGAACCTTGAGGGGAAAATAAATCTTTAACAGTTCATATGATTTGCTTAGTTATATAGCAATTTGTAACTGAATTGGGTGTCATATTCTCTTTCTGCCCTTTATCTCATTTCAACCATCTGACACCTGCAAATCCAGTTTGAAGATATACCTATATATTACATCTTATTTTTCTTATTGTCCCTTACTAATGTTTATAAAACATTCATTCACCTTGTTCTAATACATAAATCCTCATATATATATAATGGACCATTTTAATATAGTAACTGATAATAAGATTGGGAAGTTTTCCTGTGCTTTGTTTGTCATTTGTGGCTAAACAATATTTCATAGTAAATGACCCTTTCATAACTGTGTGGCAGAGTTTAAACTGAGCTGCTCTTTCTGGATTCTCATTGTGGAGTGAGGTACAGCAGAACTCTGACAAAAACACCCAAGCAGTGTTCTAAATATTGTTATCATCTCATCACAAAAATGTACACATGGGCAGATGGTAGGTTCAATTTGCTTCATAAGGCTTTATGGAAATTTCGGGAGGAGTTAGAGCTGGAAGTCAAAAAGCAGAATTTATGAATGTTTATCACTGAAATCCAAGCTGGTTGTTATCAGCTGTATTCAAAAACTGTTTTACATATAGCATGTGATCTTTTGCTACTAAGATAGCGTTAAAGTACCCAGGTCCTTTAAAAAATAAAGAAAAGATGCGACACTCATAAATAAGCATCAGTGAACAAAAGAGTTTCCTGATGTGCTTTTCTGAAGAGTGTTCTTCCTCCATGAAAGTGCCTCTGTAGTAAATCTAACCCTTTAGGCATTTAATCATTTTATGTGGATATCTCGTAAATGTCTGTGCCTCACACTGGGAGCCAAGTGATCTTACAGTAAATATCATGGCAATAAGATGATGAATCTTTGTGTCTTGATAAAATGATGACTTGGATTACTTGATTATCACTTAGGAAAAACATCATAATAAAAGCCAAGGTGATGGGAATATTGACAGAATAAAGAAGGGTAGGTAAAATACATGTCAACTTGTCCTCATTTGAAAGTAGTAACTCTAAAGGGTACATTTGAAACAATTATCTAGGCCCTGTAAAAATTTGTATGTAAATACATACATTGTGGAAAATATAATCACACTTATTAGTCATCACTCATCCTGGTGGATTCCTACATTTCTCTAAAATTGCATTGTGATAAATATTTCAAATAAATATTTGAAATAAATTGGAATAAATAAAGTTTATTCAGTGAAAAACAATCACTTAATCAAATAGAGGTATAAACTCACCAGTTTAAGAGGTGAAAAAAAAATCAGTTTTTTAGACTGTCAGACTATAACTACAGGAAATGGGGTATCAGTAGTTCAAAAAGTGTTTGAATATCAGAATTTTTGAATCTCAGCTAGTCTTGTGAACTTCCTATATTTATAAACTATTTAAACAGATCCATCGTTTGAGAGAGAAAAAAAAAATTTTCACAATTCTAGCACTATTGCTGAACATTAAATATTTAGTACACACCAGGCAATCATTGCTAGTCAAATATATTTTTGTGTGCACTACTTTCATGACAGTCATGAAGTTTTCAGGATTGATGATGTCTTAACTGATGAAGATTTCCTAAAGAGCAATGTAGTCCCCTACCAGTCACGATGAGCAAATTGGGAGCCTCTATTTACTCCGGAAAGGATTGGGTCTGAGTTACAAATTAAGTACTTTGGGCTACAGCCAAACTTGCTATTCTCCCTGGGTCACAGAGATATCTTTCAGGATGGTAAAGCAGCTGTACCAAAGATGGTGATGCCCATCCACCCCGGGGAAACTCAGAGAAAATATCATTGAAGTCACATAACATTGTTGTTCTCCAGTTGGCTGAGTAAGCTACTCAGCACCAGGAAGACTGCAAGGCTTTTAAAAATGTAACATCTTGACAATTATACAAGATCTGAAAAACACTTACTACTTCCTGTTTAATATTACAATCCTATAACAATTGCAATTCAGCATTTTGATGCAATTGTGATTGATTCTAGAAGTCCTAAAAGGAAATAAGGTAAGATCAGATACTAGCTGATGTGTACCAATAAGGTAAAAGAGTTGTTCTATCAGGAATTCTACAATTAAGTGGCTCTACCAAGTGACAAATTCATGTTACTGAATGTAACAAAGTGTGTAGTTGTTGACTCTTAGACACAGTTCAAGATAGTCACAGAGATGTCAGGAAAACTAATTTTGTTAAAGTACTAGAGCTAGAAAGTCATATTTCAAAAAGATGACTAAGACATGGTGATGGGATGCCAGTGAATCAAAAGTTAACATTTCCTTGATGCTATCCTTATGAATGCCCTTTTATAGCTCAGTGTCACTTGCTTGACTGCTGTGTGATGGAATTTGCTCGTCTGATCAACACTTAATACAAGGTTGGATGTCACCATCAGACACCAAACGCTTGCAACATGTAGGGTAAAAGTGTTACCTTGCAAAGTTGAAAGCAAGTGTTAGTAAGCTGCCAGAGGCAATTTTATATAACCATTTACATTTAGCATGTGGCTGAGAGGTAGGCAAATGACACATTACAAAGATGTTCTCAAGAGAACTGTGAGAAACATCTTCTCAGAAGACAAAGATCACCTTTTGGTGTCAGCAAATATTCTGTGTGACATCAAAGCTCATCAGCTAAACTGGAACAGTGAACAGCACAGACAGTCTTTGTGAAGGACTGTGATATGCTATCACATCTGTGAAGACTGGACTACTTGTTCATAGTTACACTCTGATGTGCTGTAGTATTTGGGAAATCTACAGCCTCATTTCAAGTATTTTGGAGATATTAGGTATGTGTAAAACATCATTGTGCTGCATTTACTGCAAACTGAAAAAATTTTCATAAAGCAGATGATTTACTTGAGAATATTCTTGAAGTGTTTCAGCAGAATTTGTTCCCCCCCAAAATTAAATTACTGAATCTTACTCATAGAGGTAAGTGATAGCTTACTACTTAAGAAACTGAGGCACACTTAGGATAAAATTTTTTCACGAGCTTGAAATGTATTATGCATAAGGACAGTTGCTGTTCCTCTGGTTAAACAAACAAACAAACAAAAAATGCTTTCTGTGGATTTTAATACTCTGTACTTGTGTGCAGAATGTAGGGTCCTTTCAATTTCACTGCTCTTTAGTATACAATCAGCAATATTGTTTCTAAATGCAAAGACTGAACTGCAATCACATTAGCAATTAAACTATAATTATCTTAGTATTTGTGCAACACCCTTTGGAATCAAAAATGAAAAGTTATCATTCGACTGGCTACCTAGCTGAAATTATTGTTTAGAAGCTAAACTACTGTTAATCTTCAAAACACTGCATAACTCTAAAATATTCAAACCTTTCAAAAAAAGTCATTCTGCCAATATTTGATTTCATTCCAGGATCAGTAAGTATGCATAAGCGCATTAGAAATAACCCCTCAGTAGAAAAACTTTTCACATCTCTATTTTTCTCATGTTTTTTTGGTGTCAGTTCTTCAAATGATAGAGATCATATTTTACACATAAAGGAGAAGTGGTGAGAACAGGTTTCTTAGCTTGAGAAATGCACATTTATGCTAATATTGCCAACTTTATTCCATATGTGTTAAGAGCTGATCACTGATTCAAGTTATTTTAACTGAACCAAATACAGGACCCAAGAGAGGACAAGGAGGGAATGCTTTGTCATGTAGGGAACTGGGAATCTCCGACCTTGAGTAAGTTATTGGTGAGGCGTATGACTAGAAGATGGAGCAAAACTTTATCATCCGTTATAAGTTATTTGATTTTGGAAATTACTCAGACATTTGAGTTATGATTTGAATTTGTGTTTAGAGCTAGGTTGGTACTAAATTCCTTGTTACTGTGAATGCCAAAGGGTCTGGAAGCCAAAGAAGATGAGCAGGATCAAGCATAATGTGCATTGAAGGCTTTTAGAACTGAAACACTAAGGAAGCACATAGACCAAGACAATTAATGCTTTGAAAATCTTTTTACATAATACAAAATGCAAATGCTGGATACATAAATTGATGTTACATATAATGCATAATATATATTATGAAAGGCAGAGAGATCATCGTAATGTTACAGGGGCTTTTATTTGTGTGCTGGTTTTTTTTTTTTTTTTTCTCCTTTGGTAAGAATTGATTTAGAAGACACCTAGAGAATAGTGAAAATACAGTGTTTTGGAAAAGAGAGGGAACAACATCCAGGGGGAAAAGTGAAGGCATGAAAGAGTGACTACAAAGTCGTGTGGAGCCAGCATGAAAGGTATGGGTCATAACTAAAGTACACAGCCCATCAGTAGCTGGAGGAGAAAAGCCAAAGCTGATGATATTTTCACTCATTAGCAACCTTTGCATCTGCCATATTCATCTTAATTTCTTCTCCCTATAGGCTTTTTACTAGATGGTTTATTGGGTGCAAATGCATCACATTCAGTCAAACATCTCCTGAGGGAATCTTTCCAGTGGTTTCTTGTGACCATAAAAATCTAAAGTGAGGTATTACCATGATTAGTTGTCATTTCATATCTCCTGTCTCATTGTACCTTGTTCTGTTTCTGGTGGTATGGGCTACTTGCAGTGCATAATGTTTGCAAATTTTGCCATATCTCTCTTCATACATTATTAAACAAATATATTCTGATTGTATGAACATGTTTGTTTTGGAACTTATTCACTGAACACATATATAGACATATCAAGCTATGAGTTATTCATGAACTATTTGTTTTGATTTTGCTTTGAAGTCCTGTGTCTTTGTAGCACAATTGCAGTGGATAGCAGTGGTATTATTATTGCTTACTCTTCTGTTCATTGCAGGTTAAACAAGATTTCCTGCTAGCCATATGGAGAATTGTGAACTAGGTACGCAGCAATTGCAAGCCTATATTTCTCTGACAAGTGAAATAAAAGAACCTATTTAGATATTCTTAACAATGGAAAAGGTTCTCAACAGTGTCAAATTGAATTCATAGTTTTTATTCAAATAAATGCATATAAGCATTTTTTCTCAGTATTTATTCATGTTGAATAGTATTGATAGATATACTCTAAGGAGAAAACAGTGTTATAACTTACCCATGGATATAAATGCTGTATCTTGAGTAAAAAAAAATGACTGTGGTTTCACTGTCCTGCAATTGTTGTCTCTATTTGGAAAACATAGGGATCTATTCTCCTCCTCCCAAAGACCGTCCACCCTGCAACAGAGCATGGCAATGGGGCAGAAGCTTTTTAGAGACTGAGAGAACGTGGTAGCAGCCCAGTGAAGGTACTGTTTTACTAATCCATAAGCCAAATTACTGTGTTACTCTAATTCTGAAATTTGGCTGAGGAACAGATCTGCATGTGAGACAAACTGTGAGAATTTTTCTATCTACCATTAATGTGCTTGACTTTTTTTAATCTGGGCAAGACTTAGATTTCTGTTAAAATAAAAAAGTTGTAAGTTATAAACATCTTTGTCTTAAATTAGGGAGTGAATTTAACACCCATGATGTCTACATTCAAATCATGACATGATTTGAACACACCATGATGTCTACAATCAAAATTACTCGGCTGATATATTTTGCACAGAACAAGCTGAACAGAGATTGAAAAAGGTAGTCTTGTAAAGGAAAATAGGGGAACAGGCTTTTAAACTGATTACAACTAGAAAAGAAACATGCCAAAAAATTAAATCAACCAAATAAGAGCATAGATTTGCTTTTTGAAACTTTCTACATTGCTGAAAAATAACATTAAAAAGTGACTCAGCAAAGAAAGACATAACAAGTGTATTGGCTGAAATTTAGAGGCAATTTAGAAATAGGCACAAATATCCCATGGGAAAGATAATACAGCATTTTAACAAACTATCATGAGAAATGATTAATTATACATCTTTTTCTAAGTCATAACTGGAAATTACCTTTTAGCTACATCCGTTGTTGGCTTCAGTACAGATGAATGTATATCTTTGTCTGCATTGCCAGAAGAGGTAGGGTATGTGATTTAATGGTACATTCTAGCTTCAAAATCAATCCTGCTGTTGTAGGTTTTTCAACAGGATGAACAGAGGGGAAAGAGAACAACCGTGATGTACTTCTGCATCCATGACAGCTACAGTAACTTTTATTACTTATTTGGAAGTGAAAAGATGGCTCTAAAATCACTTCTCTCTTCTTCCTGATCCAGGAAGTCTCTGTCTCCTGAATCACGGGAGAATTTGTACGTATTTGTGGCTGATTTTATTTACAGAATTTGTAATAGAGAGCAGGCTATACCAGCAAGCCTTTCTATGATGGGCAACCTCTAGATCTCTGAGAATATTTTTAGTGACATTCTGTCTGCATACTGTATCTTAAATCTTTTCTGTTAATGCTGCCCTTTCATATGTGAAGTGGTGGCAGGCTTTACATAAATAAAATGAGTGTAATAGGTCTGCCATATTTAGAATATTTGGAAGCTAGCTGCCATAAAATTTTATTTTATTTGACTAAACCCATACATTTTCTGAAATGCAATTCCAGTTTGCAGCAAATATAACAAATGACTGGCAGACTTTTGAAAGAGGTGAAGAAAATTTTTTCAACAGCCAGATGAATGCCAGTAATACGTTTAGGAAACATGAACCTTCAAAAATCTCTTCGTGATATTCTGCTTCCATTTTGCTGTGCTATGAATGTGACAGTATCAGCACAGGGTAATATAACAGTGTTACTCAAAGAATCAAAAATAAAAACTTTGAGTGTTGCTGGAGACAGAATCAAATTGCTACAAGAGCAACTTTACTACTTGAAATGGATGTTTCAGTTATGCAGTTATTTCAATATGCTAAATATGTGCCAAGCAGCTGGTGAGGTCACTGGTCAATGCTCTGAGTGAAATCCAGCCGTTCGCTAAGCTTCGCCACAGACCTTTGTACAATCATTTTTAAGTGAAGGAACAAAAGGAATTTTAAACAGAGAAATTGAGCCAAGTCTCTGCTTCTGTGTGAATTTAATTTAAAATAATTACAAAGTTATATTTTAGCATTACATATTGATACTCCACTGGTTTATTCTCTGTGTTTTCTTATGCTTTTGAATTGTTATATTATCAAAATGTGAATTTTATACTTTAATAAAACATACTACCAAAAATTGAATAATCATGTAACTTGTTAACAGATTACACATATAATTCCTTGCACTTATGTTAAAAAAAGAACAGTTTCTCTGTTTACTGAATATTTGCCTCTAGACAAAATTTGCAAAGTATTAACCATGCAATTTTTAATTTCACTAATCCACTGCTTTTATTCACAGGTGGACATTATGACTGTATGTTAAGATAGACAAGGTGAAGGGCAGATATTATAAAATCAGTTATTCCTATCAGCTGCTTTTGGATATCTTTGAATATCAGATATCTAATAACAAATGTGTCATTAAAACTTAAATGTAATGATTCTAATTCCAATGAGAATTAGATTCTAATCCTGAAATATGGTTCTTAGGCTCAATTTTTAAATTTATTTTTGGTTTAGTGGAATGCATCTTTAGATTACACTGGATAAGGAACAGAAACAGCAGTGGGAACAGAGGTCAGAATGCAGTAGCCCCCGTTATAATTTTTACTGGTGCCACTTGGAAACTTTGGGGTTTTTTTCCCACTAGTCAGCTCAATGTTGAAAATTTCTGAAAAGGAAATTTTTGCAATTGAAAGACTTCTAGCCCAAAGAAAATTAAGACACTGATAATTAAACAGCAGGATTCAAATGAGCTAAGCAAAAAACAGTGAGGTGACCACTCCAAGTACAGTAGGGCATATAAATGATAAGGAATATCAAAGGCAGAAAAAAATGACACCTTTGCTTGCAAGGTCTCTGCTCCTAACCTTTACAACTCCCTCTCAAATAAGGAAAGAAAGAGAAAGCACCAAGATTGATGTTTTCGTTATGTCATATCTTTATAGCAAATCCATACACAACCTGTCTTTAAAACAGCAGGAGTTTATAAACTTCTTTTGAAGCATAATAGGATAACATAAATCACTGACTTAATTCTTTCATAGATTGTCTTTTAAAGTATACTTTATAACAATGTAAATCACTTTGGGATCATCAATAAGGCAATCAAAGGCATACACTCTGACTACAGCCATGCTTCTGGGATAGTTGAAGGCACTATCTCTTAATATTCAGGCAGAATATCCCCTCACTTTATTTCATTTCATGCTTCAGTCTTGAGCTTCAAAAGCTAAGCCAACAATGAATTAACCTAACCTGCTCTGCCATGTACTACTAACATGCAGTCCAAAGAATGGCTTTTGACAAGGTTTACTTTTCACTTGCAGGTTCTGCAAAGAAATTGTAGACTATGTTTCCTGACTACCAGGGAAATGAAAATTAATTCAGTAATGTAGTAAAAAAAGGCTGTTGATATTATGTTAGCCACATAATTATATCTGAGGAAATGACAGTTGTTTTTGTAGTAAAAAGAATGATACCTAATAAACTCTGTAATGATAATATACCAAGTTATTCTCTCTTACACAGAGCAAAAATAGACTGTGATATATGGTTTCAATACATGATGCATGCCTTGTTTATCTTGCAATATTAAAAAATGGAAAGCTGTGACTTATTTTGAAACATATTTATTTACAGATAAAATATTATGTTAAAATAGTCTGTCATGAGACCAAGGAAGAGAGGAAATAACTTTTAAAAGGAAACTCCCTCTTAGGCCCAAGCCCATATTCCATTTTTTGAAGGCTTACTTCAGCTATACCTTGATGAGCTTCAGGTAATTGTCTCAGTCTTTTGCTACTTATTCTACTGAACAGATATCTAACTTCACTCCATTTTCCTGCTAACAGCAATTTTCCTGTTGCTTTACAGGTATCTGTAACATGATACGCAGCAGCAAAAAAGGGAAACTCTCTTCCATGTCCACGTCCTTTCTGTCTATTAAATATATCACAGGGCTTATCCTTTAGCATCATCACCTCTTTTCCTAATCCTTCCTTCATCCTAAAAGATGAAAAGCACAGGAAAATGTTCCTCCTCTCATTAAGATCAGCATTTACTGATTTGTTGCTCCTTGCAGAGCTGTAAATGAGCACTTTTTTCTTTTGTTTTGTTTTACCAGCAGAAAAGAGAGATGAAAGGATTTGAGTAAGGGTGTCTATGAATCTGTTATCTACTGCACTTTGATTAGCTTGGTGCTTCTATATTTTCCTGTATATTCCATAGAATAATAACTTTGTGAGGCTAGATAAGCTTGGATACCTGAAAGGTAGTTGGTAAATCTGAGATTTCCTTATACAACAAACTTTTTAGCTATTAAGTAATTCAAGTTTTTTGGCCCTGAAGTCTTCTAGTGGATGGTCATAATTTTAGAGCATGAAAACCAGTGTCCCACTGTCAAAAATTTTCTTGTTTCAAGCTTTATTCTCCGGAAATTTGGGCAAGTTTGGCACATGACTGCAGCAGTATGCCTTTCTGTATCCAGGAAATCAGCCATTGCATCGTAGTCCTGATCCTTGCAAACCCTAATACAGTATTTCTTCCTTCTTCAGTGAATGCTTCAAAGAGTTTGGGGATTTTCTCTGCAGCGTTTGCTTCTCCTTGTCCAGTTATCACTGGTCCATGGCAGCTGGGAGCCTTTCCTGAAATTCCAGAGATGGTATCAGTCATGGGTCTGGGCTCTGGCTGGTGGGAGAAGCAGACTGTGGAGTGGTCTAAAGTGCCAATAAAAAAGTGAAGAACTCCACCAGAACTGAAGCAAGTGGGTCCTGTTTATGGAATATTTTCTACAATTATTTAGTCCTTCAGTGTTTGGGGCCATTAAATATGTATGAGTAGTTTACTCAGTAGGTCAGTGCCAAAAGATACAGCAATGCCTTAGCGCCTCTTCAGTGGTCCTATAATTTTACTCTTACCAAAAATAATGATGTTTTCTACCTGAATATGTTAAAAAATTAGTCTTGATTTTTTTTTTTTTTTTTTGGTGTGTGTGTATCACGTTTTTGGAAGAACCCATAAGAATAGATAAGAACTGAATTTGTAGTTAGGGCTAAATATATACCAAATATGCTGATTTTGAAATCTATATCCTAAAGAGCACCTATACATTTATTAAATTGATTGTATTGTCTTCTTCTTAATCAGAATGAAACTTTAGTCTGAAACCAAGCTGATATGCTGAAAGAAAGGGAGGGTTTTCTTATATGTGTTATCTTCCTGAGGGAACTGTATATTTGTTTGCTTTCTGATAAATTAATTATGAACAAGCTTTTTAAGTAGATAGGAGTTTTTTTCTCTTCATTAATCAAAAGTTTTGGAGAATTTAGTTTTAATATAGCAGCGATGCATCCTCTGGTTGCCACAGAATTAGATTTTTATGTCTGAAATTATGCAGAAACTGATTTAAGATGTGATGAAGCCTCTTCAAGTTACAGTTGTCTGGGGTACACTGCAGTAAATTTTGACCTTGTCAGGTGAAGACAGGTGAATTATGATCCAGCCTCTGTGAGAAATGATATGTCTACCATATTAGATTAATTTCCTGTAAACTTCACCATTTTGCATTAGCAAACCTTGTAAATGTCATCTTTATCCATCATCATGCAATATTTTGATGCTGTTTATGAAGCAGTTCTCGTTTCAGTTTCAGCTTTTTTGAAGAGCTCTATTACACTGTTAAAATATGCTTTTTAAGTTCTGTATTTTTATTAATTTTTGTCTAAGTCTATACAGCAGCCCTTAAAAAGTTAATTAATGTGGCTTATTTTCACAGTAAATTACTTGACAGAACTTCTCTTCAAGAAAAACTGGATTTTTTTTTCCTTTTTCTCATACTTTCTGTGAAGAATAAAGGAAGATCTATATTATTTTTGTAATTAAACTAAGGAATGAAATAAGGAAATTCAAAGATTTAATCTCATATTCAATATTCTTTCTAACTAGCTGTCTATTGGCCCTTAACTTAATATGCAGCATTACTTTCCAATAAGGAGAATTTAGATCTATAGAGGAAAATACAGCAACTTATGGAAATCCAAAAATCCAAAGATATAAATTAAAGATAAAAACTAAGACCCCAAAGACAGGCCTTTAAGTCTGTACTCAAAGTTCTTCTTTTTCTTCTGTGAAAACTGTGTAGAAAGTACTGATGAACAGGGCTTACTCGCCTGATAAATTACATTGGCTCAGCCAATCAAAATCACAAGAGAAATATCCCATTTCCCAGGGCTTATATGAAGTGGAAATTCTTGTCTATCTGCTTAAATCCTTCAGCTATTAACATTCTTAATAAATTACATTCCTAATGAGAATGCAACATTGCAGTTGAAGCTAATTTATATTACTAATTTATCTTATTAAGGTGAATTCAGAAGGTGGGTTTTATCCCCTTCGTTCTTATTCCAGTATTAAATGATCTCTATTTATCTGTCATGGAATATCCATGTATCTCCTTTCAGTTAATTATCTAAATGGGGTAGTTAGGTGATTCTTTAGTTCAGTTTACTTCTTAAGCTCCTCATAATCAAAGGTGAGAAGGTAAAGTCGTTGCCTTTAGATGAGATTGCTCTAAGCCTTATCGTGGTGATTGTATTCTTCCTGAAGTACACTGTACACAGACAGTTGATTTTCTGCTTCAATTTTTCAACAAAAATGTCACTAGGAGTATATTGATCAAACTGTTTAACCTTGAAAATAAAAAACTTAGTTCAATAGAAACTTTTTTGTCACACTTGAAGAAAAATCTCTTCTATTTAGCTTCTTGTAAAGCACTTTAATTCAATTTTAATTAAAATATTATAAATATAGCACTTCATATAAGAGACGTATTTCCAAGTTGATTTTTTTTCAATTAATAATTTTAAATTTTGTGTTTTAAAACATTTTTTTGCATTTCCAGGCCTTAAGAATATGGGTCGTATTCATCTCTTATGTACTCTGTTAGCAGTGGCAAACACCTCTCTACTCATTTGAGCTTCAATATGTCACTATTTGGTTTCTTTAATGTACTCAAGCTTTTTTCCATTGTAGTTCTGATCTGTTCTGTCATCTCTTTTTATCAGTTTCTTACAGATTATTTGACACCATTGTTTTGACTACAATGTATATGGTGTCTTTGTTCTCAACATTTTTGTTGCTGAAATTATACATTCAAGGTAAAACTGTTATGAAACGTAAAAAAAAATAAACTGGAAAAAGTCTGAGAAGGAAAATGATAGGTTTTATAAAGATTACATTATGTTAAAATATTATTCCCCCCCTCATTCTGTTTCTTTTATGCCCTTTTTTATTATAATTATTTTTCTTCATTTCTAAATGGTTAGTTATTATTTTCTGTATGGATTTTCCAGAAGAGGGAGCCATATGCATGTACACTTAAAATGTATACTGCAAAATCATAGTCATTAAAGAATAAACAATGTTTTTATGAGATTTAGAATACAGCTCTCCAAACTCATGGTTGCTAGGTGACCTGTGGCCAACATATTGTAACGTAGAAGGAGGCACAGTGACAATGTTCAAGCAACCTTGTCAGGACACTGTAAACCTCTGATGTTCATGAAAGTCCTAGAAATCATAAGGATGCTGTTACGTTGGGGAATTTAGAATATATAAGCAGTTCATATAATGACATTTCCATATCTCAGATGTTGAGCTAACTTCACTATTTATTAGTGTGGTAAAGGATGCACTTTAAACCACAAACTTTTTTTAACATGAATATGGGTGATAAGAAATGCTTTTGAAATTATAAACTTTTAGCTACACTCTATAGGCAGAGTGGTCATATTGTAAGAAAATTGCATACTATTTACTACATTTTAGAGATCAACAGTATGTTGATGTTAACAGGAATACGTTAATTTTTAAACATTTTATGACATATTTCACTTCTGAGATCAACACTTTAAGTTCAGAGGAAAGGAAGGGTAATATGGAGGGCTCAGCATAGAGGCTGAGTACCACAGAGATACTTCCTGTTTAACCCTCTTGAAATGCAGAAACCTGGAGCTCTGTGTTTGTGAAAACAGTATTTTGATAACATTGAAGACCATGATAGAGCTGTCCCTATTCATCCATGCATCCTCATGGTTTCCTTTCCTCTGCGAACCCAAAAAACCCAACAAGCAGACAGATTCCCTGAAAGGGACAAAGACACAGTACCGTCCCAGTGGTCTGATAGTCCATGATAGGTGTAGAAAACTACAGTTAAAGTTTGTGGGTGCCTTTATATATAAATAAGCGTGTGGTTATATAGCTCTCCCAATCAACTCCTGCTCAGATGTGCATTCATGTTGAGGTTTACATCTGCACCAATCAAAAACTCTTTGAAAAGTTTTTCAATGTATTTCAAAGACTACAATACTCTAATTTAAAATCACTGCTTTGACTGGTAGATACTGGCTAGCAACAGGAAATGGAACATGTGTGCAGACTCCCTGCTTGCTGTAGCGCACCTGGCTATGGCCACTACGGGCTGAAACCCATGGCGGCTTCTGTAGTGATATGCCAACTTTTTGGGCAAGGAGATCAGCTGACTGTACAAATCCTTTACATATAGATCCTATCACACATCAGAGAAGCTTTCCTTTTGAAAAAGCACCTTTTGGAGCTGGACAGTGAAGTTGACCTATGTGGTTAAAGACAATGGGATGGCAGTACATCTGTCGTCTCTGACATTTAGTGACTTATTTTCTTTAAATTTCCATCTGCAGTGACAACCATGATTCCAAACAATGCTAATGCATATCAAGATAAAAAGGCAAGCATGCTCTAAGTTACTCTGATTTTCAGATTCAGAAGGGCAACCTAATCCCTTGTGTTGGAAATGTTTTCTGAAACAGAATGCTACTAAAAGTCCTATTTTATTCTGTGGTCAGCTCATAGCTAAAAGCCCAGACGATAGCAGCACAGAACAAAAGCTTCAAAGAATACTTCTGATTTTGTATTAATTTATGCAAAATGTGGAAAAATTTGTTCATCTGGAGTTGAGTGAAGTATGAAGTCTGGTAACATTCAAAATGACAACAGATTTGAAGGTCTATCAAGTCTCTACATATTATAAGATGACTTCTGAATGGCTAGCTATATCCTTTACTTAGCAGTAAATATATATCATATATATAAAAATCTATTATTATAAATTATGAAGTTGCAAGGGGGAAATCCATTTCCAGCTTCTTCTAGTTATGTTCAATCCTTTAGAAAATCTATATAACAGTCTCTATCTGAAATGATTAAAAAACCAATAACACGCTTCTTTTTTGAGAATTGTGTTTTGATAACCTTTCTACAAGTACTGTTCTAGACATCCTTCAGCACTTGCCTGTCTGCATTATCTGTAATTGTCTTTTAATAGACTGAGACTAAATTATTAGAAAAGAATTGCGTCACCAGGGAGTAAGGGTTGTCAGATACCAGTGAGATGTAATACATCAAATGCTGTTGTGTACAGCCTTATCTCATATGCTGTTTGTTGTTTGGTTTTTTTTTTCAAATAGAGCTTTTGACCCTTGTAACCTATTCTAGTTCAGAACAGGTAAAATAATGAATGCAAACCTGCATGCAGCTCCATAGAATTAATGAATCAATGAGAACAACAACATATTGGATAAAAAGTTCATGACCAGAAAAGCAGATACTATAAAGTTTCTTTTTAGCAGGGCTTACGTTTTTTTTCTCTGCAACTAAAGACAGAGCTCTGTAGAAAAGTTTAGAGAGGTTTGCTTTGCCACCACAAGTTATTTACTGTGCTCCTCCAAAGTACTCTGCTACTTCATTGAGAAAGAATTTGAACCATAGTTGAACAAGACCTGGACAAGTTCTTGAATGATTGGGTTTTAATTCTGGCTAAGCAATTTACTTTTTAATTTAGACGAAGTATTTAACAACTTAATATATTGAGTGTCCTATCACCTACATAAAGATATTAGCAGTTAACAGCTACACATAGGTTGACAGCATTTAATTAGGGTATTTGGGTAGTGTTTTGGTATCCACCAGCATGTCTTGGTTTATGTAACTTATTTAAATTATTTTAATGATGAGTGTTAATAATTGCATCAAAAAATTATCAAAAGTAAGAGCTGGTTGAAAATGCACCCTGAATTTACTGTCAGGGCAAGGTAACTCTGCATTACTGTACTTTGAAGACAGAAGTGATGTCATAGGCCAGATGAGTTTATGGGCAATAGAAAAAGAGCCTTCCTCCATCACTTAGTGCTGGCTAAGGCAATGGTCACCTACATGTGAAGGATTTTGGCAGAAACCTGAGCATGAGGGAGAGGAAGCCCAGCCTTCATAGGTGAGATTTGCTTTACATGCAGAGCTGCAGTGCTAAACTGCAGAGAGCGGGTGGCAGTCCAGAGTGCTTGCTCACACTGTGACCAGGTGTCTGCCCTTTCTTTATGGGCAGAGGTGCTCAGAGTAAGAACTTGTGGAGGAGCAAAGGGGTATAAAATCAAAACAATTTCTTCTTCAGTGAAAAAAGGAGAGAATATTTGTTCCACAGTGTAGGGAATGTGCTAGAAGTGGGATAGATATGCTACCTAGTCAGTAGCATGATCATTTCGTTTGCTGACACAAGAAGCTAAACTTTCTTCTTGCTACTCTCTGGTGTGCTTGCCTGCTTCAGGACAAATAGGAAATTTGTTTTGGAACTACTTTATATGGGTGCAGTGGAGAGAAAAGCCTCTGTATAACATCACCATTCCCCAGTGCACCTATGCACAGGATGGAGTTTAGTTACATGAGTTTATCTCAGGTCTCCAGCTAATTTTTTTTAAAATTTATTGTGGTGCTCACCCATATTTTTCCTTAATACTTAGACTGTTCTCGATTTTTAGGAAAGAAATAACATGAAAAAGATTTCTTGAATGGCCAATCTCTCCGTGGTAAACACAGTCAAAAATACTGTGGTTGATTCTCTGTGATTTTGTCTGAGGAGGGAGTCTCAGTTTTGGAAACTAAGGCACAAATCTGGGTGGGAATATATATATATTCTGATTTTTCAGAGAAAAAAATTAGTTCAATATGCTCACTACTTTTTTTCAAGCACTGCAAATAAATTTAATTCTATTTTGCTGTTTTTGGGGCTAAGCTGTTTGTAACATCAAGTTCATTATTTAGAGAACTGAAAGGCAAAAGACATATTTTTTGAGAGCTCCTTGACTATTTTGTTTTGTTTTAAAATGAACTATTACCCAATCCAGAATGAAATAACAGTTTTAGGCCCATTATTACACAAAAATTACTATTTATCCACAAGTGCAGGGCAAGTAATGTGGATTCTGATGCTAACTCAGTAGTTCTAGGACCTGTCTCTTAGACTCTTTGAGAAATGAAAGCCAGAAGGTGTGCTTCTCTGAAGATTTTGGAAAAGCATAATTAATTAAAAGTACCTTTTTATTAATATATTTTATATAGGTTTTATATTTAAATTATTGGGATAAGAGTTCTTATCTAAAGATATGCTAAAATCAGTGGGAGTTCTGTGTTCATCTCTGGGCCAAGATTTCATGAAATCTTAGAAATTTCCCAGATGATGCTTTTCAAGTACTTTAAAGAGAAAGAAAACAAAAATGAAAACTGAATGCCATAATTGCATACTTTAACATTAGGCCTGGTGAAAGCCACCTTGCAAAGTTGATATAACAAAATACAATTGTTATTGTTAATTTTGAAAGATGTTAAACGACATGTACAGCTCTCATATTTTTCTGATTTCATAGCTTATGACCCTGGAAAATCATGACACAAACTACATTTTAAAGAATTCAGTTATTTGCTTTAATAAGTTGCAAAAATCTCACAGGAGGAGGGAAAGGTTATTCTTGTATCAGAAGAAAGAAACAGTTATCGGTTATCCATATTATCCACATTGCAGCTGTACAATAGACCTTAGCTTGGAAACTGAAAAAACCTAGTTCAGAACTCACAAACAAGTTTTGAATAACCTTCAGAAATCTATAGTTTGCCTTTTTGCTAGATAGTAGCTTGAAGAAAAATGAGAGAGATTTATAATACAACTTTGATTTATGTTTCCATTTATTTTACCAATGGAAAGGTGAGACTAAAGCTTAAAACAGAATAAAATTTACAGAATTAAGTCTGAGGTTAGTTGTGAAGCCAGCTCCAACGAAAATTCTCTCCTCTAGATGTGACTCACTGATCCGGGTGCTGAAACTTTTGTGAATATTCCACTATCATCCCCAGTTAAAAATTTTACCCTGAAAGAACTCTTTATAAAGAAAACCCCATTGGATTCATGCATTTGGGATAGCTGTGGTATTAAAAGACACTTAATATTATCCAAAGACAGAAATAAATTGGTTGTTTTATGAAGTTAAAAGATGTCTTGTGTATCATATGCATGGTGAGCTGCATTGAAATATATTACTTTTAACTGCTATTTTATTGTTTCATTGAAATCTTCATGACTATAGCTGTGGGGTGTAAACTGACACACTTTGAAAGGAAATATACACCTGAAGTTTGTGAAGTAAAAGACACAATCAATACCTAGGTAGAAGAATTGATCATCAAACTTGCAACAAGCGAAATGCAGATTGAAATGTTTGTTTCTAGAAGAGCACCAAAAGAGGTTTGAGGTTTCTAGACATGATGAATATATGGGAAGTATTCTTTTCCTGGGTATTTTTTGCATATGCTAATCACTTTCACAAGGTGCATGCATTATTTCTAATCTGAATATGATTAGGTGAATTTTGCAAACAGTATTCTCTTTTCAAAAAGTTCCCAAAGATGAACTTATATAGATGTGATTATTTCTTCAAAAGAACCAGAAAACTGAGTTTAGATTAGGTATAAGAAAAACAATTAAAATGAAGATTGAATGCATGGAGAGAAATTAAGTACAATGATAAGGTCATTGGATTAATTTTTGTGTACATTTGTGAAGATTAAGAACTGTGTCTATATGTGTAAATTCATTATTTCTTTCTTTTTTATAAGACTGTATGTAGGAATCAGCACAGAGAATATTTTAAGAAAGCAAGAATAATGTCATGTTCAACTCCCAGAGAGGTAATTTGGATTCTGTGAAATTATAGAAAAGAGAGGCAATATAGGTGAAGAAGACAAGGGTAGAAAAGGAAGTCTTAAATTATTCTAGAGCCTAAAAATCAGGCAACTGTGTCAACTTTATAAGGCTGTAACTAGCAGGAGAATTAAAGTAGAGGATGTTTTGACCAAACCAGCAAGATTAAAAACTTTTTTTGAGTTATCTCAATGAGAACAAGATGCATGTCACTGAAATGAAGTGATATCATGAGTAGCTATTTGTCAAGGTATGGGCGTTTACTGCACTGTAATCTAGGAGAAGGACACTGAAAAGTCAAAAATCAGATGGTTGTAACAGCTTGTTTACTGGATGAATCTGTAACTCTTTGGTTACAGGGCCAAGTGATGACTGAATAGAACTGGTTTGACAAAGGAGTTAAGTTAAAAATCAGGAAAAGTTTAAATGATGGAACTCTAATTACATTGCGGTAGAGGTTTACTTTTCAGAGAGTCCCTGCAGAGAGACCTCAACAAATTAGAGAGATGGGCAGTCACCAACCATATGAAGTTTAACGATGTCAAGTGCTGCATTCTGCACCTGGGATGAGGCAACACTGGCTGTTTGTATAGATCAGGGAATGAGAGGCTGGAGAGCAATGTCATGGAAAGGGACCTGAGGGTCTTGGTCAACGGCAAGCTGGACATGAGTCAGCAGTGCCCTGGCAGCCAGGAGGGCCAGTGGGTCCTGGGGTGCATCAGGCACAGCATCACCAGCCAGGCAAGAGAGATTGTCCCTCTCTGCTCTGCACTGGGGCAGCCTCACCTCGAGTGCTGGGGGCAGTTTTGTGTGCCACAATATAAAAAAGATATGAAACTATTAGGGAGATTTAAGCTGGATATCAAGAAAAGATTTTTCACCCAGAAGGTGGTTGAGCACTGGAGCAGGGTCCCCAAGGGAGTGGTCACAGCACAAGCCTGGCAGAGTTCAAGAATCTTTGGGACAATGCTCTCAGGCACATGGTGTGACTCTTTGGGTGTCCTGTGCAGGGCCAGGAGCTGGACTCACTGATCCTGATGGGTCCCTTCCATCTCCACATTTTCTGTGATTCTATGATATTCTATGATTATGATGCAAAGCTATTGACAGTGCATGGAAATCTCTTTTAACACAGATTCCTCAATCCAATCATTTTCAAACTATTTGTGACGACATCTTAATTAGGATCCACTAAGATTTTATATGATCCAGTGTTTTGCGTATGGGTTGTAGAATTTTAGAACAACATCTGGAGACTGCTGATACTTTAAAAAAAATTCACAGAAGGATGCAATGAACAGACTTAGATGATTAGCTAAAAATGCCATAGGAAAGATTTTAAGAGAGATGGAAAATGATCCCAGATTCTGAGAACTATAAACCTTTTCCTCCTCCTGGAGTCCTAAATGTTTGACAAGATATTCAATGTCTGTTGTTATTTTCATTCAGAATTCATTGTCAATAGAGAAAGAATTAATTTTTTTTTAAAAAGGTCTAGATTCTAAATAAAATTTTAAACTTTTTGCATTGCTTTCAGTCTTCCTGGCAGTAAATGAAAAATGTGATACAGATGCAGATACACGGTGAAATTTTGTTTAGCTGCATTTGGTGCCATGGCAGTAGGTGGTCATTGTCCCTTCAGCTGAGCTGCCAGAACACTGTGTGAAAAAAAATCAGACCCCTTGGAGTGCTGCTATTTCTGTATTTTTAGGTTTAACACTGCTGGATGTTTGACAAGATTTGGGATGTGGTACATAGTGTATTTCAAGCAAAATTTGGGCAAGATACAGAGATTACTGCTGATTTTACAGCTTTATATTTTTTCCAAGAGTTGTATTTATTTTAATTATTATAATGCAGAAATTCACTTTAGAAAAAAGATGATTGGAGATCAGTTTATATAACCAAATCTACATGAGTCATAAGGGCAACCAGAGACTTTAGCTCTAAAGAACAGTGATCTGAAACAATGTGTTATAATCCTATATGTTATTCATCCTATATGTTATTCATCGACTGTCTGCATTACATACAGAGGAAGGTACAACCTATGGTCCAAGGAGCTTTGCTGTCATGTTCATGATTAATGATTGTGGAATTCATGTGGAATTGAGCAACTCTCAGTTTCAGAACTGTATCAATAAAACAGATTTTTAGTTAGAAAAAAAACCCAACAAAAATAAAAATATTGACAATAAGGCTTGGTAGGTTCTACAGTTTAGCTGAGTTTTTTTAATCCATGTCATTCTTAAGAGGAGTTTTCTTGGGACTGGGTGATATTGTTCAATTGTCAACAGGGTATTGTGGATCATACATTTGTGTTTCTTTTTCAGTTGCTGATGCACCTGTTGTGTGTGCTTCCTTGATGATCAAGGTGCCAAGAGAAAGGTAGTCCTGGGGAATGCCATTTTAGAGATCTTTTGGCAGAAAATCCTTCACCTGTGTGCAGAATCATAATCCTTTCTCAAACTCAGATTCAAGCTAAGCTTACTCCTCCTCTCCTACGATCAGGCAAAGTAACTGTGCAGATAGCTGCAACTGCACTTATAGATTTAAATTAAACACTACATGAGTGTGAATTTTAATAGTTTCTTTGTGTCTTCTTGGCACAGACCAGACATTTATCAGTGAATCTACTAAATACAGTTTAAAAAGTTGCAGAGAAAAAACATATAAATATGCTATAATGATGGAAAGGCTGAGTAGTGACACAGAAGCTCCTGTTCCTAGATCACAGAAATGAGATGTAAAGTCTCCATCACCTTCATTAAGCCCGTTAACAATTCCCAACAACATCTATTAATAGTGTTGGGTATCCTTGCACGGATTATTACTGTAGCATTTCTCATGGTTATTTCTCTAACATTTGGGTAAAAATAGCTATTTTTTAAATAATCTGTTAAAATTAATCAGAAGAAAACAAGAACATACAAAGACCTTGAATAAAATTCCAGTATTAGGGACAAGCATATGCTGTTGATTTTTCTGGAACAGGTATGTCACAATGAATGAGTTACCCCAGGTACTAAGCTCCTATATCCTACTTACCAAGGAAAATGTGACTGAACAGGATTCTTGTCTATTTTGGCAGGAATGTTTTGACTTTCAAACCATTCTTGAGGGGCATCTCATGGTTGTTATTTGGCTAAAGGCAGACAATTTTCATTGTGGCAATATCAGTGAAAGATTACTTATGCAAAGTTTCTCATGTCAGTACAGAAACTTAGTGTTGTGGCTTAATTGCACCTGCATACTTAATACCAAGTTGATACAAATCAATGTAATTTAATTCAGACCTTTAGCTAAGGAAGCATCATAGAAATTACACTCAGACTGATCAAAATTTAAATGAAGAGAGATATCAAGGGTCTCCATTCATGGAGCACTGTTCTGAAGGTAGCTCAAAGCTTGTTGTGCTGAAAGGCTGAAAAAGTGATGAATTTAATGACATTAACATTTAATTAAAAGAGAATATTAAAAATATCTGTCAAGCCTGCTTTCCTCTTAAACCATTTGACAGATGTTTATGCAGTTTAGTGAACAATCTTTAACCATGGAGGAAAGTGGTTGCCATCCCTTTTCCCTTCAAGTTCTTGTGTTCACAGGAACATGGTAGGGGCTGTTGGGTATGGTGCATATTTGCCCTTTGTTAAGGGTTGGCTTGGACAGTCTGGCATCTAGTCCAGATGGGATTGTTTGCCTTGGATGCTTTGGAGAGAAAAGAACATGGCCAGAGGGTGTGGAATCTAAAAGCTGGAATAGGAAACAAATTAGTTTGGTTGCTAGAAGGGGCCGATCACTTCCTGAGTAGAAATGATGAGCTGCCAAGGACTGTCATAATGAAACATGCCAATGCCTCCTGGGGGACTGTGCTGCAGACTTCCCTCTCAATGTGCCTTCGAAGGAATTTTGAACAGACTGATGCCAGACAAATTGTTATTGCTCTGCTGCTCCCCTTTTGTTGTAAATGCCGGAGTTATTTATTAGAAAAGGCCTAGGACTTTGACATCTTTCTAATGTAAAATGTGGTGGCTTATTCTGTTTGAATCAAATTTTATGTATGCCTTGAATTGGCAAGACAGAGTGTGAGGCTTTAATTTTGCACCTGACTATCAATTAGTCAGACATTAAAAGGAGTTTAAGTAGAAAAGGCTGGATAGATACCACAAGCATTGGAAAGATTTTTTAGTTGCTTAAATAAAAATATTTTCAATTTAAAGACACCTAATTAATAAATTTGCATCAGAATGTCACTTTAGCTGAGATATTTTGGTTTCTTAATATCTTTTTTGATTCTTCTGTAAAGAAAAAAATACAGTTTCAGATTGTGGTAGTGCTAATAAAATCTGTCAGATTGTTTTAGGTATACTACAGGTGAAAAGTGCTATGTATTCTGAAGTTATTTTTCTGGTTATTTTCACCTCCACTTTTAAAAAATCATGTAGATATGATCATTTATCCTCTGGTAATAGTTCATATTTAGACTTTTTCTTAGCCCCTAGTTTTTTTGTCATTTTGTAGTAAATTGTTTTCCAGTTCAAAATTTTGAAAGTTTAAGGTAGTCATCTTGACAATGAGTCCATAGCAATGATGATTTAGGCAGAAGATTAGCTTTAATTTGTATTTACCACTATTTAGAATAGTGTTTTAGGTAATAGTAATCTGAAGTAATATAAACAGTTGTAAAACAGTTTGTAAAAAGCGGAAAATAATAATTTTATTGTATTTTGTACTTGTCAAATACTAGAGGATTAGAGAAACTATTAATTTTGGATTGTAAAACATGCAAAGTAAAGTAGATACTGAAGAAGCTTTATGTAAAATGAAATAAATCCCTGGTGTTCGATTTGTCTCTTTCTTGTAGCCTGGACAAAAGCTTTGTGTAGTCAATAGAGAGACAGCATCTTCAGACAATCAGTGATTTAAATACGGCTGGAGAGGTTTTAAAAACATTCTTCAGTTGCAAATTCATTACTAATTCTACTATTACTAATCCATTACTAATTCTACTAATCCTACAATAGTGAATCTATCATCCCATTATAAGCACAAATGGTTTAGTGTCTTTGCTATTAAAAGTCTAACCTGAGGTCTGGATGATCTCATTAAAAAAAGACAATTTACAGATGAAGCTGAATATTCTGTATTTCATTATCAATGTTTTTTTGTATATAAAATGCTATACTCCTCAACACAGAACTAATGATAGGAAAAGCAGAATTTCTATTCTACTGTCTGTCTGAGAAAAGCATTTTGTCAATTCTCTAAGTCTAACCTTATTTACCTGAGGTTTAGTTTATTCTCATTTTTTTTCTCTTGTTTACAAAACCCAAAGTGATTCTATAAGTTACTCTAAACAATATCACAAACACTCCAAATTTTCATTAAAAATTCTTTATTTTGAGTCAGTTTTTAGAAGGTTTTATTTGGTTTTAGAAAAATCCTACACATCTGTGTTTCTTCTGCCTCCTCTGACATCATTAAGGCTTTGGTATAACTCTCAGGTTTCATCCCAATTTGAGTGCATTGCTACAGTTTCCGGTCAGAAGGAAAATCTGCAGAGTTTACTATCACTGAAGACTCCTGAGACTTTCTTCCCCTGCCTGAGCTATATATCTAATGCCTCTTAGGTGCTGTGGAGTCTACTGCTGAGTCTCAAGATAGATATCCAGGAGGGAGTGAGCTTCCCATAGGTTCTGTACTGTATCTGCCAACCTCATGCTGACATTTCAGCAGGTCCCATATGGCACTTGGTGCTTATAGGTGAGCAGCTGAAGTCCACTTTTGTTTTGATTTATGTGCCAGGAAGCTGAAGTCTGCAATCCATGATGATAGGTATATTGTGAGTTTGAGTAATTGAAAGGCTTCTGTGTCTCCTCAGTGATGACTTCAAGCACTTCCTTTTTTTTATTTTCTGTTGTCTATAACCATAACCATAATTTCTCACACTAACTGTAAAAACTAATTTCTTTCACTTACACAGACAGAAAATGTTATCCAAGAAGAATCAGCATCCAGGTGTGATGAAACAAAGCATTATAGTTGTATGATAAGAGTAGAGATTAAATTGGAACTTTGTTGATGCAATCTATCAAGAATAGTTTTTATTTTCTTCCCCTTTTTCTTTTTTCCCTAGCACTCTGGCTTTGATTTAGTTTTGTTTTTCCTTAGATGATATTGAATTTTGGTAGACTGGTTTATCCCAGCCAGCAACCAAGCCACACACAGCCACTCTCTCTCTTCCCCCACCAGCTGGATCAGGGAGAGGACCAGAAAGGTAAAAGGTAGAAAACCCATGGGTTGAGACAAAGGCAGTTTAATAGGGAAATCAAAAGCTGCACACACAAGCAAAGGAAACAAGAAATTAATTCACTGCTTCCCATGGGCAGGCAGGTGTTCAACCATCTCCCCCATCATGTGCAACAGTGACTTGGGAACATAAATGTCCCCACCTTCCTCCTTCTTTCCCCCAGTTTATATTCTGACATGATGCCATATGGTCTGGAATATGCCTTTGGTCAGTTGGGGTTACCTGTCCTGTCAGTGTCTCCTCCCAGCCTCCCATGCACCCTCAACTTCCTCGCCAGTGTTTGGCAGTACCAAAAGCAGAAAAGGTCTTGGTTCTGTATAAGCCCTGCTCAGCAATAACAAAAAACCCGCTATATTATTAACACCTCATTCAACACAAAACCAGCCACTGTGAAAAAAATTAACTCTATCCCAGCCCAAACCAGCATGTTGGTAAACAGAGTTTCATGTCTCTAAATTTAAGGAATGTGCAGGAATTTGCATGTCATTTTCAAATGATATCTGGAAGACTGAAACACTTCCATCTTCCAGAAAAAAATGGAGTTTAAAAGAAGTTAGCTGAATTCTGGGAAGAAAGTAAGCTATTGAAATTTTGGGAAGAATAATTTATTCCCTTCTGAGAAGAAACAACATTTCTGCTGTGTGAAGGCAGGAGGAGATAAACATGATTTCAAAAATATAACGTAAAGGAGCAGGACATATAAAGGAAAAAAATGACTGCAAAAGACTGAATGGAATCAGGAAACAAGTTTTTCTCTTTTCTTCTTCTCCATCTTTAGGGTAATTGAAAGTGGAACAAATAAGCTACAATATACTATGATTTGGAGACTATGCCTAAGTAAGGCCAAAGACTTTGTGGGGAGGGGGAAATGTATATTATATAACTTCCTATCTGAGCCATTTTTGACCTGAGTGCCATGGTCTAGTTGACAAGGTGGTGTTAGGGCATAGGTTGGACTCGATGATCTCAAGGGTCTTTTCCAACCTAGCTGATTCAGTGATTCTCTGATTCTGTGATTCTGTGATTATTCTTCTGTTCTACCTGCCACCTGCTACCTCCTACCTCCTCTCCTCTGAATGAATATCTTCCAACTATTTACATGCTTTTGAAAGTTTCCTTATGCACTTGATGATAATCAAAGGATGGATTTTTTTATGGTACTTAGGCTCATGAAGATGCAGATAAGCACCAGTGAGAATTAGATACTTAGTTACCTTTGAAAATTTCATTTGATGACTGTTAAGAGCTGGAAGTTCCCTTAAAAATCTAGTCATGTATACTTAATGCCTATCCATATTACTGAAAGGGACTGTGAATCAGGATTTATGTAATGATTTTTTCCAGCTCGTTTGTAAGCCTTTGAGAATAGATCAAAATTCACTTTGATTGACTTTCCAAATGGACATTGAATCATTCTTTCATTATCCTCTTATTTTCAGCTGAATAGCTGGTTAACAGGAAAGGTATTGCATTCTTTTATTATCCTGTACAGAAGAGGAAGAGAAGTACAGTGCTAAGAAAAATGGCATGGAGAGGTAATAAAATTGTAACAAGGAGGTTTTTAATCCTGGTATTAATCCTCCATTGTAGGCAGAGAGCTAAAAACAGGCTAGGGGGTTATAATACTATGGGAGGTATATTATGCAAATATACACAACAAGAGAATTGCAATGTAACAAAACACCAGAGTATTCTTTTCTTCTGTTTATTTCTGTTTCCCAGTGCCCTGAGAGGCAGTGCCTAAGGAAGAAGGCTGAGCTGTGTGTGAATCTTTTCCGTGTACCACAACTTTAGTCAGTGACAGAGCATTCAGAGCTGTGTTTGGTCCATAGCAATCGAAGTGTTCGGATCCTGTGGCAAAGACCTGTGCTATCCATCATCTCAGTTACAGCTGTTCATACTGTGAGCATTTCCATGTGCTCCACAACTATCCCAGTCTCCAAAGGATGCATGATACCCAAATAGCAGAATGACAGCTGCCAGGCTACATGCTGTTGAGCTTTACAGTATTATGAAGAATTTTAGGCTCTTCATAAATGGAGCTTTTCCCTAAAAGCTTGGTTCTCTGGGAATCGTGTTTTTTCCTCAAAGCTACATGTTTGGACATCATGTCCTCCTCAGACCCAGCTGCCCCAGGGCTCTGTGGGATTTCTGAAACAAGTTTAATTTTAAAGTACCTTCTAGGGGTGGGTTAAATTATGATTTAGTTTATGATGGCTTCTATCATAGCAAGCAGTAGAAAACTGGAAAATCAGATCAAGGCTAGTCTTCCATTTCCTTTCCTAAAATGCACAGAACTTGTATCTACATCTGAGGCTGTGGTATCTATGCATTTTTGGACTACGTAAATTTAAAAGCCTTTCATTTTATCTTAGCAGCAACTGCAGAAAATAGAGACAAAATATTTCCACACTAAAAAATCTTCTTTGTTTTAGATTTTAGAATATTTTCTGTTCTGGACCAGTGGGTTCTACCAGAAGTTTGTGAGTCTTTTTCTTTTCAATTTTCTTGTATTATTATTTTTAGCTCTTGTATCATTATTTTTAACTCTTGTATCATTATTTTTAACTCTTGTGTCAGTGTTAAGCACTTTTTCAGTGCTTATTATATTTAAAAGCTTCTAGATTCTTTCTGTTTTCTGAAAAAAGTTAACAATAGGTGCATAAGGTGATGAACCAAAAAAAGGCTGTGCTCCACCTTTCTTAAAAACAGGGTTTTGTTTTCCCTTGTGTGGGATATTCAGGAATCAACAAGACTGCCTAGATCCCTAGAAACAGTAGAAAAAAGGAACCACCCTGTCATCAATTCACTCTCTTTTCAAGAATTTTTTCATTTCAAGCCATTTAAAATATTTCCTGATTTTTTTGCTCTCCATTTGACACGAGTCACATCTGTGACCACCCCATCTCTGCAGTGTCGTGCAGCATTCCCAATGCTTTCATTTAAATTTCTGTAACTCTTATTGTAGAGCTTGCAGAATACCATAAAATAGAAACATAAAAAATACTCAAACTAGATATGTTAATAATTGATTTTACTCCAGATCAAGCAGAAAACAGTGTCTATTACATGGAACTACAACTGCTGGTACTAGTTAATGAAGAGGAAGAACAAAGTGTTATTATGAGGCAATACAAAAACTGTGTTAGAAAATACGTATATATTTACTCCTTGCTGATTTTCCGGCACATATTTTAGTTCAGTTCTAACTACATGGTTCAATCCTTTGCATTACTTGAGGGTCATAAAACGACACCTGTATCAATAATTTACACCATATAAAAATTGCAAAAAACAACAGCAGAAGTGAGACAGAAAGAGTAAAACAGACTAAAATAATAAACAATAATTTTCGTCTCTGGTCCTCTTTGCTCTTTGGCAATCTTTTGTGAATACTAATTTTTTTTTTTTTTTTTTTTCCCTGGGGACACTATATGTAAAAGCCATTGTATTCAAAACACTTCTTAGTATTCCTGTTTCATTTTATTGGTTGTGTAATATTAGGGTTCTTTTGGTTGTGTAGCATTAGGGTTCTTTTATCTCAGAGGTGACTTCTTTTCTGGGCAATGAAGTTTTTAACATTAAACATATAAAATATCTAAATTTATACATTTTACACAAGCAAAGTCACTAATGAACTCGGACATATTCTTTAATTTATTCATTTTAGTGTACCCTGTTTTCACTAACTTTAAGAAGGTTTAAGAAGGCTAAGAACCATAATAACTTTTTACATGATGTCACTTTTTGCTCCTACAAAATCTCTGAGACCTTTTGGCAATAATTCACACTGTAATACCACAGGAATGCAACATTTCCTCTCACTGTTTTTTTTTCTCACTGGAAGTAACACATACTTTTTCATGTTTTGTTTTTTTCTGAACTCTTTAATAAAATAATTATTTTATATGTATGTTAAATAAGAGAGTTTTCTTAGAGCACTTTTAACTCGTGCTTGAAAATAACATCCCAGCATTATCATCCAGACAGATTATAGCAATGCAATTTTTAATTCATTATAAAAGGTTAAAAGCCAAAAGAAAGATTTCAGCTGCAAGTAAGTTGGTATATAATATTTTTTGATGATTAATCGAGAAAACATTGCATTTTAGAAGGATCTAGTAGGGCATGTAGTGACAGTACAAGGGGGAGCGCCTTTAATCTGAAGGAGGGTAGATTTAGATTAGCTATCATGAAGAAATTCTTTAAGAGGGTGTTATGAATGGATGATGTGGGTTTAAATAAGTCCCTGCCTTTTGCCCAGGCCTCTGGCAGCCGGCAGTAGCTGTGTTGAGGTGGCCAGCACCCCAAGACCCACTCTCATTCACAAGTTCTTTAATAATGGCTGATTCAGTCTATCATAGAATGAATTATTTGTTAATGGACACGAAACTAGCAGACATGAGACTTAAACCAGACTATTACTACACAGGGATATGACAAAAGGGAATACTAGTATTATACACATGGGGTTAAAGGTACCATTAAATTTACAGCTAGCCAAGAAATAGTGTAACTTAGGACCCAATGTTTCTTCTCACCAAATTGTTGAAGGGGCACACATCGAAATCCTTTCCCTCAATTTCTGGAAAAGTAACCACAAAGTTGTGCCCAATGCTCAGGGAGACATATTCTCACACATTCCCAAGGAGTGCGCAAGAGGCTTCTGCCTCTGTGATAATTCGTGTGGACTTTTATAGACATCAGAACCATGCCTTTTGGTCACCGATGTTTATTTTCTTTTATCTCTTTCCACATCTGCTCTCATACCAAGATGTGCACTTGGAGCTGGGGCTCAGACTCTCAGGAGCCTGGAGGTGACCCCTTTCCGGGCTCTCTGACCCCTCGCTGGGCTATTAATGTGGCCTGAGTTATCTCTTCCAAATGCCCCTGCCATGAGAGAGAGGAGGACATCTTGCCACAGAGGGGTGAGACGGAGTGGAACAGACTGCCCAGACTCCAACTCCTGAGCTGTCAAGGCCAGGCTGGATGGGATTTAGTGCAGGTTGGTCTAGTGGAACTTGTCCCTGTTCATGGCAGGGAGGCTTGGAACTAGATGGTTTGTAAGGTTCCTTCCAGGCCAACCATTCTATGATTCTATGATTTTTTACAAATCTGTGGAGCTGGGAAACTGGGAAAACTGGGAAACATGTTTGTCAATAAACAGGAAGACATACCTTCAAATTGAGCAACTAGAGAATTAATTTACAGCTTGTGACTTTGTTTTCTTGTTTGTATTTGGTTGGCTAAGATTTCTTTTTAGCATTCAAGTGCAGTATATGTCATTCAACCAGGAATACCCTATAGAAAGAATCTCGTTAAAAAGAAAAACAACAAAAACCCCAGGAGATATCTGGGAATGTTGGTGACAAATTAAGCTGCCTTTTCTATTTGTTTTATATTTAGTTATTTGCCTTTTATCTGCTCTGACCATTATCTTCACTTTTTAATATAATTTCCTCTCTATTTGTATAATGAAAATTCATTTGTCACAGTTATATTTCACTGTACCCGTGGTGGTTTAACCCTGGCTGGGTGCCAAGTGCCTACCATAGTTGCTCTGTCACTTACCTCCTCAGCTGGACAAGGAGAGAAAATAGAATGAAGGGTTTGTGAATTGATATAAGGATCACTCACCAGTTACTATCACGGGCAAAACTAAATTGAATCGGGGAAATTAACTGAATTTATTACCAATCAAATCAGAGTAGGGTAATTAGAAATAAGTTACAATAATGTTCAAACATCATCTTGGAATTCCGCTTTACATCTTCTAGATGACATGAAGAATTTTCAAAGCTTTGACTTTAAAGTGTTATAAAATAAAATATTAGAGTTACTATACCTTAGAAATAGAGTGTGTGGGAGAGTGGAGTGTTGGCATGAAAGTTTATGTGTCCGTATACAAGTTTCTTCAAAAAGATAATTGCTTTTATCCTTGTGTAACAGCAAGGGGTTTCCAGTGTACTATTTTTAACTGTGTGAGCTCAGTCTTTATTAAGATGTTTTACTGCATCAGACTGATTGATTTAATGAACCAAAAAATATGGAGATATATGTGATTTTCAAGTAGCAGGATACTATATGATGTAATGCCCTAGAAAAGATGATTTAATAGTTTGCTCTGCCTGGAGTGTGTTTTTGGAACATTACCTCTAATATAGGTGCTGTGGCTGATTTGAATACACATGTTCTGCCAGTTGGTAAATGTTTCTTGTGCATATTATTTGCCTTTTTTTTCCATGTTAGCTTCCTCCTTGTTTGCCCTTCCATCTGTGTCCCAGGAAGATGAGGGTATAGGTACACCATAATGAAAATATTGCTCTGGAGGTTACTAACAGGCTCAAATCGTGACACGGGTGAAATCTGAACCTAATTTTTCATAAAGTGTTATGGGCTATATTCATAAAAATGCAAATGTTTGTGCCTTTGATAGATATAACTTACTACAAAAGGAAGAAAAATTCATCCATCCACTTTAATTTTTACAAACCCATTATTTGCCTCTGGTAATGGCTCATTCTGATTTTACTCTACATTATTAGAGGGAGTGGGGATAGAAATATATTTCTCACACCATAGATGGGACCACAAGGATTGTAGTGTTCTATTTCTCTCTGATATTACGTTCTATTGGTGTGTTAAAACCATGCAGCCATGAAAAGCATTGAATTTGTGTAACTATACAATTACAAACACTCACTGAATAGCAACTAACCTATTTTCAAAACCAGGAAAGGACTGGGAAATGGAGAGACAGAGGGAATTTAGATAATAAATTATGGATTCATGTCGTTGTCACCTGTAGTATGTAGGAGTTTGGGACCTGCTAATGAAACACAAGATGAACGGACATAATTTCTCAGTTCACAGATTAATTCTGTTCTGAATTGCTTTAATTCCTTTTTTATTCAGGAGAAAACATTGTGCCCTGTGACTGTTTTAACTTACCTATATTTTCTGCAAACACTAGATTAGTATGCAAGAAATCATGCAAATTTCCCTGCTTTGCAGTCCTAGGATGAAGTCCCTCATTTTTATTCTCCCTGCTGGTAATGCTGCACTCTCATTTATTTGTTTGCTGCTATATATTTTGCAAAAGGGTCCCTATGGTATGACTTCTTTTTTATCCCACAATATGCTTTATATTTCCAATTAATCTTTGTAACACTTGCATTTATTTACAGTTTCTTCTTATGTCATAGTGCCAATCTCAGTACTGGATTCAATCCTACATCCTCACACCTTTTCCAGTGAATTCCCATGGGAAATCAGTAATTTTCGAAAATAATAAAAAAAAAGATGCAAAGCTGAAAACAAAAAAAGGGTCAAAGGGTCCCTCCTTTCTGGGATGCTGCCAGTCTCCTAAACTTGAAAGACCCCATCCAGGTCCTAGGTCAGGTGTCTACCCTCTTTTATTTTCCTGTGTTGCTTCTGCAGTGACCTGGCACCACCATGTCCTTCTCTGCAGCTGTTCCCTTTTGGATGTGGAAGTGGGGGGCTGGTTGCAGGCTTTTGATGTCCCTGCAAGCTGTCACAACAATTCACTCTTCAGGAGCTGGTGCTGAGTATCAGCATGCCATTCTTAGCATCACTGCTGATTATTTTCCATGAAATAGTAGCTACTTTTTCAAAATATAACTCCTGAATATAACTGGAGTGATTTACTGTGTTTATAAAGGAGATGTTTTAAATGACAGAGCTGTCATTTATGTAAAACCAAATCTTCTAATTATGTTGTCTTACTAGCTACTCCAGTTAGTGAGATGTGTATTCTGATGGTTAGTGTATGCTTAATATTGTATACAATAAGTCTCAGGTACCATTCTATTGATATTTAATTAAGGAGGTGTGGGGAATCACAAAAGGTGGAAAGGATTTTAGGTGTGAGATATAGAAGCAGGCCTCAGGAAATAAAGCAAGGGATTAAGAATTCAGCTTTGCCTGGGAGAATTAGAAGACGATAGAGTTATTAGCAGCAAGGACATTAAAAGACAATGGTTAGTTCTTAGGCTTGGCCTAGATGGATGCTGAAGTTGCAAAAAGCATATTTATTTAGAGAGATAAGTTTAAACTTAATAATGGGATGTTCTATGTTATTATATAAGGCATAACAAATGACTATTGTGTACAATGGAGGTACGTGCACTATTATACATTGGTTAAGACAGATGTCTGTAACTTTTAGAAGCATGCTATTGGCCAAAAAGCTTTTAAGAATGCTTTGCAACCAGGAAATCTGGGGATGTCTCTGTGACAGCGTGAGCCCTGTACCAACTTTGTCTCAACTCTGTATGTGAGACTGATAAACTAATAAAAGCTCCTAGAACGCTTGTCCGGGCCCCCCATCCTGTTTGTCGAAGATCGCCGGCAGGGAGGTTTTGAGACTCTCCTATATACTTCAAATATTTCCTTGAGCGCATTAAATAATGAGATTGACCTCTACTGACTGTGGTTCCACACTATGGAAATTAAACCCACAGTTTTAATTTAATTTTTGGAATTTTAAGTCTCTAACTAGCCTTAAGATGCATTTGTCTAACTTTTTTTTTATTCTTCTCTATTTCATCTGAGGAATTCTCTTATTTGTTCCAGTGTTCATAGCAACCTGCTAAATTTTCTATTCTTACATATATTTTTGTTTCTTGATTGATCCTAGTTTTCATTGATTTGCTGATTTGTGGTACCCTTTATACAGGTATTTTTATGCTCTTCTTTGTAACATGGGATCTTCCTCTTCTCTTAAAGTCAATATTTGTGAAAAACTCGTAAATTCCTTAATGAATACCTTCAAAATGTTCATATTCATAGATTTTTGAATATCACTGAAACTCTTTTGTAAATTAATTAAATATCCCATCTTCTTCCTTTTTTGAACATATGGAACATGAGTCGATATTTTTTCTTAGGACTCAGACTTCAAACATGATGATCAAAACATAGATTTTGTTCATTTGCTCATTTTCAAATGGGAAATTCCCCAGGCGTTTCCCTTCCAGCAAAGAACAGCATACTAGCATTACAGGCTGCTATTATTATTTTTTAAATTTCTTTTTTTTAGCCTGGGTTTGAAGACTTTCCTCTGTAGTGAACATATTTTTTTTTAACTGCTGTGCTGCCCTTTCCAATTTTTTTATATATTCACTTCAAAGCTTTGCTAATAAGAGTGTGGAATTCATCTATCTTCTGGCAAAATTCAGGCTTTCAATTTTGACAGTTTATTCAGTGTGTTTATTATTTTCTGTATGAAATAATTAACTTCCTACTACCCCTATGCATTGTATTTACTTTCCTTTTTTTTCAGATTATTAATTACTTAGTCCACTCTTCTATTCTGTATTAAAATATGCCTCCAAACTCTCAGAATTGTTTTCTGTCATGCATATGCAGTTTATGTGCAATATCCAGGGTTTCTAGTAGAATACATTATTCTCCAACATATGTACAGATAGGGTCTGTAAAGGATCTTACATAGATTCAGATGTATTTCACTGAACACAGAATGGGTGAGGTTTGAAGGGACACAGTGGTCATCTGGTCTGAGCCCCTGCTCATGCAGGTTCATCCTAGAGCACAGGGCACAGGATTGTGTCCAGACAGTTCCTGAGTATCTCCAGTGAGGGAGACTCCACAACCTCTCTGGGCAATCAGTTCCTGTGCAGGGTCACCCACACAGTAAAGAAGCTCTTCCTCATGTTCAGGTGGTACTTCCTGTGCATCAGTTTCTGCCCATTGGCTCTTGCCACCACTGAGAAGAGCCTCACTCCATTCTCTTGATGGCGTCCCCTCCCACTTGTCTCCAGGCTGAACAGACCCAGCTCCGTCAGCCTTTCCTCATAAGTGAAATACTCCAGTCCCTTAATCATCTTTGTTGCCATCCAATGGACCCATTTCAGGAGCTCCATGTCTCTCTTGTCCTGAGGAGCCAAGAGCTGGACACAGCACTCCTGGTGTGGCCTCACCTAAACTGAGTAGAGGGGCAGGATCGCCTCCCTCAACCTGCTGGCAACGCTCTTCCTGACGCAGCCTAGGCCACCATTGGCCTTCTTGGCCACCAGGACACACTGCTGGCTCATGGACAGCTTGTTGTCCACCAGGACCTCCAGGTCCTTCTCCACAGCAGGTCAATCCCCAGCCTGTGCTGGTGCAGGGGGCTATTCCTCCCCAGGTGCAGGACCCTGCACTTGCCTTTTTTGAATTTCAGACAGTTCCCAACTCTCCAAGGTCCTTCATAATCATAGCTAGAAACTTATTTTCAGCAGCTACAATAAGCCATGTTCCTTGAAATTAGATTTTAGAAAACACTTCAGAGAGCAAAAATGCTGGGGCTTTACCCTTTGTCAGGTGTCATTTTGTTCAATTCCACTCTCTAGACTGCAGTGATTTGCAAGTAAACTTCAGAAAAAGCTTTCCATGATCTCTCCTAAATTTTCACCTTTCTGGTAAACTTACAGAAACACAAGAAAAAGCTTTATGTTAACTTTTAGTTAGATCTGCAGGAATGAATTAGCTGGTTTTGGGTCTGGTTTAATTGTTGTATTTATTTTTTGGTTTTGTTGGGTTGGTTTGTTTGTTTTTTAAGAATTAGTTTTCTTTGAATACAGATGTGTAGGAAATGAGGATAGGTCAGCTAGGGAGGCATGAAACTATACCAGGATTTTCATTAAAAGGTATCAAATAGCTAAGACAACAACACAAAATTTTGTTTCGTGAGAAATAATTTTTTATATGAGTGACATCAGGCTGTGAACAATCCCATGGGAATTGATTTTGTGGTATAATGAAACCGAATATTAGACACAGTCTCAAGCTTAATATTGTAAGACTGTTATATCATAGAAATGTATATGTTTGTAATTCTCCTTCACCTTACCATGACATTTAGTTCTTAGATGTTTATTCTTCAGAGATTTGTGCTGAGAGTTAAAGACCAGTTGTCATTAAACTTCCATTAGATTATGGTACTTACTTTCTGAAAATCTTATGAGCTCTTTTTACTTTCATTTGCTCCTTTTGTCTTCTCTAATAGAGCAATACTAGCAATTTACTGTCTCATGTTGTCCTGTGCAGCGACTAAGGTTAACACTTGGACTACAAATCAAAAATGGCTATTCCTTTTCTTTTTCATTACTTTGTTCTCTTTCCTTTTTTCTTGGTGGGGTGCATTTTGGATGATGTATTTACCCTACTGAGAGCTGCAGGATTCTGTAAAATCTGTATTGAAACCCATGTCTTCATCATTTTCTCACTTCTAAGTATTCTTATAATCACAAATGTAGCAGGGTTTCTGTTGCTGCAAAGATGAATAAATTAATCTCAAGTGGTCCATTATCAAAGGTGGAAAAAAGCTCATTTTTTTACAAGTGTAAAATAATAATCCATATTCTGATTACCAGAAAACACTGACTAATTGCTAGCAAATGAACATGACCTGAAAAATTATGACTAATCAAAGTGCAATTACTTTTTAGGTGTGTTTAAGGAAAGGAATCACCATCAAGTCCACATGCATATCTCCTCCATAGAACTCTTCATAATACCAAGCAAAATTAAAATTAAATAAATCAGATAGTAATTTCAAGTTTAATACTATTTTTCAAATTCCTCTAATATTCAGCAGTTTCGTGGGCCCAGGGGAACATAACTGCTGCATTTACAGAGACAGCTGCTTAGTACCTTGAGATAATTCATTGGAAGGCTTTCACTACAGGACAGGGAGTTTTAATTACAGTTGTAATCGGTACCATGGAGTTAATAGATGTGATAGTTTGGGTCGATAGTGTCCTGATGCTATTGCTTCGAAAACCAGAGATTGCGTTTCTTTGGGTAGCAGGGAGTGAGATGGACTTTGAGTCCCAGGCTGTGTAAGGCTGTGTATGAGGAGTCTGCATGTGTGGAGACAACAGTTCTTTCCCATCAGCAAAACTCTGAACATGTTCCAGGAATGATTCACGCTTCTATTTACCATCACTCTTGCCTCTGCTTTACATACAGCAGTGTCTGCTGAGAAATGGGTGTCTGACAAAGCTGAGGTAAATTGCTTACTAAAGAATTTCTTCCTCTGATCTTCTGGCATTTTAAACCATAGTAGCTGATGCAAATATAGCTTGTGTTATACACTAATAGCAATGTGTAAAATCTGTCTACCTGTAATATATTCTCTTTTTTTCCATTTATAACCTCCTACTGTTGTAATCATAAAAATATTGGCTAGAATATTATTCAGTCCATTGTAAAAATACATTATTTATATTGTTTGCTAAAAATATATGCTTTAGGGCACATTTATGCACTGATGGTTGGCAACTAAGAATCTATAAAAATATGTATTAATCATATATTTCTTCAGCTCTTTTATTTCAATTTTCAACATCCACTTTTATCTTTATGAAAGTACTTATGCAGAAAATGAAGAGACTAGTTCCTTTCTTGTCCAGTACTGTACATCAATCAGTGTTCTGGCAGTAAGGGATGACACAGACTGTAAGGTAAAGGATAGACAACTTTTCTTAAAAGAGTGACAAATACACAGCATAATTGGGAAAATACTTTTTGCTACATTCTCTCTCATCTTTATTTTTATCAGAGTATGAGTTTCCTTAGATGTTAAAAGCCTTCAAGTCTCTCACCCTCTTCCTCCCTCCCAACTAGGGTCTGTACCATGTTTGCCACCAAGTCACATCATCTGAATATCATGATGGAAAGGAGGATATGCTCTGCTAGGTGCACCACTATCTTGAAATACAAGTGCCTCCAAGAGAACTTACTACTCTGACAAAGGAGAAGAATTAGTATTGAACTAGAAAACCAAACAAGTGTGAGTGCAAAATTCTTTTTTTATCCTAAATTCCAGAGGTGGTGTTTTTCCTTTTATGATGAGGAAACAGATGGATTAATTGTAGTAAGTGATAACTCTACCTCTAAGAGAGTTATAGCAAAACATATTTTTGTATTATGTATACCTGCATAAGGGTCCAGTTAAATAGAAGATAATTATTAATTTTGGGGGTTTATGTCAGTAGCATTCATATAACCTTTGTAAATATTTTTCACTTAAGACACTTGCTTTTCACTTATAAAGAAGTATCAGTTACTGAATCCATGGATTTATTGATCACTCCTGGATATGAACACAGAGTTACCTTTATGTAAATAATAATTATTTTATGGTTTATTGTCTTTGTAATTTCAAAATAAATAATGCAGTTGCATTTTTTTCTCTGACAGGAATAATTAACTACCTCTGCACAGTGTTTCCATAACACATATTTGCCAGTGATTTAGATTGTTTGTCTACTCATGCTACAACTGACAAGGGGGAAGGAGAAGACATCTGTCATCTAATTTATTTTTCACTGCATTATGTATATAAAGTAAATGCTGGTTATGCATTAACGTTAGTGAAATAGAAAATTTCTTTGCATATTTTTTTCTGCTTCTAAACTGCCACTTTTATAGCCTTATGTTTAGGAAATAAATAAATGCCTTCTATGCCTTCTGTTTCCTGTAGTACAAATTTCAGAGCTCTGTTAGCGGAAAAGAGCTAATAGAACCATGTTCAATGAACCTACCCTCTGATGGACAGATTTGTCTTATTTGTAGTGAGTGTAGAATGAAAAAGACTTTTTTTATTCACTTCTCATAGGGAAGTAGCTAATATGTCGTCCTGTCTTCCAGTCTGTAAATATTAATCCCAGCATTTCTGTCTGACAGGCGCTGACCTCCTCAGGCATTGACTGGTTAAGCACTGGTCTTTGAAAAATGAGTTACTGTTTCCTTATGAGTTACTTCCCTCAATAAAATTAGCACACTATATGAATAAAATTCCTCTTACCTTTATGTTCTGTGAAGTTTCACAATACTTCAAGACAATCCTTCAGACGGATTTTAAGGTGTTCCTCTCAATTTCTGTTCAAGTCTGCAATCTGTTTTTGTCCTTGGCTTCATGAAAGAGAATGTGCACATGGAAAGTCTTCACTCCTTTTTCTTTGAGCCTTGAAAGTTACCTGCCTTTAATTGCTCTGTAACAAAATAAGCAGTGAACTTTTAATGCCACGAGGATAATAGGAACATTCAGTGGTATTTACAAGACCTTTTGTTTCTTTTTATCTTAGTACATTCCTAATTATGATTTTTATTTATATTACAGAAGAGCTGAAGAATTCCAATTAAGAGTGGGCCTCTTCTGTATTAATGTTCTATTGAAAAAGGATTTTGCTATGCCCTGAGGATTTTGCAGTTTGATTTAACTCACAAAAGTGAATTAATTTAATAATTTGAAAAAATAGCTCTTATAAAGGAAGTCTATTGTATCAACCTGTGTGATTTTAGCTGTGGTTTTTTATGCTTTACTTTGATATCCAGCTTTTAAAATCAGATGGCCAAGCTGTGTGCCTCACTTTGGTCATTTTTTACCCACCCTAACCTCCCCCCTCTGGAAGATATTGTTCTTCAAGTTAGAGACAAAAGCTTGAAAAAGTGAACTTTCGTGACTGCAGTGAAGAATGGAAAGAACATTTTGAAAACTATTTCATGAGATTAGGGCCTTTTAATTTTTGAATATTTATGGCTTTCAGTAAAGTAAAAAATTCATAGCTCAAGCTCGTTAAGCAGAGTTATACAATACCGAGTAGCATAAATAGGGGGGTTTTGTATTTATATTTCCAGGACAGTTTAAAAAGTGAGTCAGTTTAAATACTTAGAAGACTGGCATGTGCACAAAGAAAATATCCAGACTGTTGTTACTTTTAAACATTATTCTTGTGTCATCACCAGGTTGCTCTCTGTCAAAAGGGTTTCACTGAAGTCCTAGCTCTTGCTTGTAGAGCCACAACTGCTATGTGGATCTGGAAAATCTCATGAGCAACAGAAAGCATACTTAAAAAAAGATGCAGTCTACAGAAATCTTAATTTTGTGGCAAAAAAATTTGATAATTTCCCTAAAATAACTGGAGTCTTGTGTCAGTTTTTCTCCTGATGCCCTGGAATATGCAGCGAGCAGTGGAGCCAGACCCATGTCTCAAAACATATCCAGGTGCCAAAACATCTTGTCAAAACATCTGATGGTGAACTGTTTTGAATCTAAATATTCATAATTAATAGAGTGCTAAGGACAGAAACATAATATAAAATTCAAAGTCACTGATGTATTTTCTTTTTTTGTTGGTTTTTTTCTCGATAGATGATGAATGGTACTATGGCCCTAATAGAAACTGCTATTTTCATTTAGCACACTGATTTTTTCAGATTCTGTACTAAAAAATCTATAGCACAATATAATTATAACAGGACAGGTGTTTTTTCCTAATTGAATTGAATGGCTAATTGAATGAAGCCAAATAATTTATTTGAATATTTTTATTGTTTGCATATTTATTCACAAAAATATGTTTATGGCTAAAAACAACATCGCTGACAAAAATCACACAAGATAGTATTATTATTATTATTAGTAGTAGTAGTAGTACTACTACTACTACTACTGCTACTACTAGTAGTAGTATTACCAAAACCTCAGTTATAGACCAGAACCCTGTGGGTTTAATTTTTCTGTGAGTTAAAAAGGAAGTATATAACCAAGACAATACAAGTATAAAGGTGGTAAGGAAAACACAAAGATTCAATTAAAAACTGTAAATCAGCTTAAAGTGCAGTGCACTTTGAGTGTTTTTAAAGACATTTTTGCCTTTCCATGTCCTTTACTATGTAACAACATTTAAATAAACCTCATTAACTTTTTACAGCAAAAGTGACCCTTCTTTCATAATAAGAAAAGGTCAGTGAGACTTTCTGATAATGATAAATATTTCCTTTATCTGAATATTAAGATGAATATTGAACTGCCAAGAAGCCATGGTAAGCCATGGAGATACCTCCTACCAAAAAAGTGTCCCTAGACTAAACGGCAGAGTAGGTATTTTTCTGTAAATCTCAGCCTCTCTGTTTAAAGGGCTTGACCCTTCTACGAATCCAGAATAGACCATATGTGACTTTTTTTTTTTGACCAATAATGTGAATTACTATAATTTATAGATGGGTAATCAGGAGAGACAAAACAGCATAATATTTTAGAACATGCAACAGCAAATTTTCTGCATCTGTCGTATATCTTAATCTATGTTTTGGGCTACTCAGAAGCCTGGCTCTGTCTTTTTTGCTAAGAAACAAGATTCCAGTTCCCACATATATGTCTTAAATGGGCTATTGAACACTTTCTGATGGAATACAACTGTAGAATTGCTGTACTGTCAACATAATTATTCAGTTATCCCCTATAATGTTATTTACCCCTCTTCTTTTTTTCTCTTTGAGAGAGGGAAAAAAGTGGGGTACCAGTGAACATGAAGAAGAAACAGATCAAGAAATATTTACTAGAAAAAGAGGTGCAAAATTGCAACCTAGACTACAGAATTATTTTCCTCAGTGCAACTCCTAAATTCATTTTAAACTCTTTTTATTTTTGTCTTAGCCCTTTAGAACTATTCATATAACCTGTTACTCTGTGTTGAGAAACCTCACAGAATTGTATTGCATGGTTTGTTTTTGTATTTAGGGATAGTTAACATTTATATTTCATTGAAAGTTTATAGTTTTTTCTTTATCACTAATTTTTGTCCTTTAGAACAAACTCCAGTTCTATATCTCTCCTTCCTCCTTTCTTCATCTCAGGTTTATATCTTCCAATTTATGGATCAAATGTTGTTTGCCAGCCTATCACTGTAAATCTTTCATGAGCTGGTCTGGATTTACGCTGAGGAAAAGGGGAGAAAATTGGCTTCATGCCTCTTATGTGGTGTAATCTTTTTTCACTCTAAAATACAGCATCTCCAAACATGGAGCAGATACAAAACTTCCTGGGTCTAATACAATAGCTCTTGTCCATAGCAACTGTTTTCAGCCAGAATGTCTTGCTGAATTCTTTCTTCCTTGATCGGTGCCTTTTGCCAGATCCACCTCTACTATTTTTGTTTCAATCCTTCCCAGAAGGATTTATCTTCTTAATTCTTTTGTTGCATGTCTTTTTGCTCTTGTCCACAGAGTGTATGTTTTCTGTCAGCTCACTGAATCAAAAAATGGGACAATTAAACAGGTACTCTGAGAGTCAAATGCACTTTTCTCCTAATCCTGAAGGTGAGACACTAAGTAAACACCAAATCCAAAATGATGGTATGTAATTTTTAATACAATTAATATGTTAATTGAATTTATTTATTTATTTCAAAATTCCTGAACTTATTATTCTCACAGAACTGTTAAAAATGTATCTCTATTACAGCCAACCTGCTTCTTTAACTAGTAGAAAAATGTTATACATGATATAAGACTCACAGGAGGTTTTATATCCAGTGAGATCAGCACAGAAAGGAACAGTTTTCTGCCCTCTATTAAATCCTGCAAGTCTCCATAAGTTACGTGCAAGCGTACTCACTCTGAACAGAATGTGTTACTTTGTCCTCGAGGCCGTATTTCCCAAAGACTGAGTTGTGCCATGCTGGGTGTCTTGCCAGGCCTTTCTGGGGTAATGAATCCGAGCCCTGGCCTGTGACTCCCGTGCCCAAGGACCGGCTGAGAGAGTGGCAGTGCTCGAGTGGCAGTGCTCGAGTGGCAGTGCTCGAGTGGCAGAGCCACCACTGCCCCAAAAGTCCTGCTGTGCTTTCTGTGGCCTTGCAAATGCCCCTAGGAGTAATTTTCTTCTCTTACCCCATTCTCACAAAGTATGAAGAAATGAGAGAAGTGCTGTTTATTGCAAACCTCTCCTGCTGACTAATCTAAAAATTGCATATTAGCCTATGAATCTGTAATACTTCCACTGTCACTTGACACTGAAAGGAGCTGTCAGTGAATATTTACCTCAATGGAGTCTGCAGGTCTTTCAAAAAGATGGTTATTCCCAAACCCTTAAATTTTATATTTTTCAATATTATTTGGAGACTTTTTTTTTATTATTGTTAATCACATTTTGTATTGAATTTATATAGATAAATGGATTAAATTTTTTATGTACTTCAATTTTGCTGGGATGGGGCTTGTTTTGTTGAGGGTTTTTTTTGCAAACAGATTAGGCACATTCAGCAATCACTTACCTGTAATCAGAAATTCCCCATTAAGTCACTTGTCACAGTGGAACTGATAGAATCTCAATTGAAACCATTCGTATTTGATCTATATTGTAACTAGTTATACTATCTAATTACAATTTTAGGATTAAATTTTGAAATGGAGTATTTTAATGCAGTTAAATTGCTCCAGGATCTAGGAAAGTAAACCCATGTGACATTTTATTTTAAGACCATTGTACAGCTTTTCATCTGAACATTGACAAAATGTAGCATATTTTTAGGTAGAGTAGTGCATCTAGAAGTAACATCCAATTTGTATTAAATACTAGATGCCAGAATTCTTCACATCCTGTAAAGACCATGATTAAGGCTTATCCAGTATACAGTAGGAATGACCAAGGACTGTTCAATTATTGAACTTTTATTAAATAGCTTAATATAATTAGTTCTCTATTTGTAAAAGGAAACATTTTACATTTTAAATATTTCCTAAAAGTGTTAAATACACTGCTTTTCTCACCAAACATTTTGCATTCTGGGCTACATGGAAAAGAAGTTTCAGGATGTCTAATAAATCTCCTTTTTTTTAACTACACTTCATATTTTTGAGAGAAGATAGTGTTTTGCCCGTATCAAAATATTTAATACGTAATTCTGCTTTCATATGAACAGATGTATGACTTGATCTCTGATTTAAACTGCTCTGAGAATGGGTGGTGAGGTGAAGGAAAGAAGTTCAAACACTGCCCTGGGACTGAGAATATTGTGGGTCTCAGTTTTGGTTCAAGACCTTTGGCTAGCTGGGTGATTTTTCAGCGTAAGAGTTTTCTATTTGTAAAACAAGTAATTCACCAACCCATTAAATGTTTTTTTAAATTAAAAAAGCACTTGCAAAAGTGAAAACGATTCAGGAATGAAAAATAACCAAGGTGTCTTCTTAAGAGAAGTGACTTTATGGCAGTAAGGAACTTTCTTGTGCTTATTGAAAAATTGGAGAACAGTGTGAAAAATGGATTTTAACACAAAAAGCAAGCATTTACTCTGTAATTCTTTGTCAAAGCTAGTATCACTGTAGATGCTGATCTGTCAATAACTAAGACTTTGTCAAAATTCTATCTCCAGGCAAACAGGAGAGAAAACTGTACTAATGTAATGATTTTTAAATTTTCTTGTTTATGTTTAAAAGGGAAAAATACTTGTACATTTATAATAGCATTGTAGAAGGCTTACTTACTAGCATAAAAATTACCAGAGGAAAGAGGAGTAGGACCAGGCAGTTAATAACCTCTCTCTCTCTGACGTTATTGGAAGACAAGTTAAAGGAAATTACTGTAGTTGTGTAGAGGTGAATACTCTGCATACAGCAAATTGTTACACAGAAGTTTGGAAAGTACAAAATTTCAAAGATGTCTACTGAATTTTTAGGCCATCTAGAAAGTATGAAGTATTTTCTTTTTGAAAATATAACTAATTTATGTTTCAAGTTGTCACAGGACTTTGACACAACTTGTTTTCGTTTATCAGCAACAGTATGGCTGTTCATCTATGTGCTTCTCTGTGTTATGTTTCTGCCACTCTGAAGTGGCTTCTCTCTCTAACATGGCAAGCAATTAGACCTAAGACACTCAGGCTCTTCATCATTAATTAATCCTAGATTGCATTAGTATTCATGAAGGTGTTGAGGCTGAAGGTCTTAATGCACATGTTCTTTCTTGTTTGGGAATTCAAAAGATGGCAAATTGTAGGAAGGAGCTCATACACAATCACATGTCCGGATAAAAAATATGACTCTGTCAAGTTAGATTGGTTTTTTTTTTGTCTGGGAAAACATTGCTTCCATCATAAAATTTATTTCCAATAAACAGGATAATTTACTAATTTCACAAAACTGGAGGATAAAGCCAGGAGCCTGAAAAGTTCTGTTTAGAAGTTTTCAGCATTTTATCCTGAATTAATTTCTGCTTTAGAAAATATATATTTCTTGTTTTGCATTGACTGTGTTTGACATTGACAGTGAAATTCATCTGCACTACCTGACCCTGCATGACCATCTGTCTGTTCTGGCTGGGCAGTGATGCCTGTAAGCACAGATCTGACCTCAGCCACTGACACGTTATGACCAAGGTCAGCAAACCAGCTGGAAGCCTTGCAGGAGTCAGGCTGGCTGGTGGAAAAGTTTTGAGAGGTCCTTTACCAGGAGCTCTTCTGTCAGACCACAGGGGCAGCAGGACTGCACCACCAGCAAATTTGGGAAATCCTTTGAGTGATGAAAATGAAAATCTGGGTTTGGGGTTTTTTTGTTTTGTTTTTGTTTTTCACAGTAAACAGGTTTTGACTATTCATTGTTACATCTTAAAGCTACTTCTCACACTTTTCTTGATAGTCACACTATCCAGAACCTGGTATCTATACAAATAGCCCCTTTTAGTCATTAAAATACACACAGCTGATATGAATTAAATTTCCAAAGAAGTGATTGATGTTCTTAAATTTGTGCAATCTCTATTAAGTCTTTAAATTACTTATAGTTGCTCTGAAAGAACTTTTAAATGTAAAGATATGCTTATATGGATATAGAAAAATAATGCTGAACTAAAACCCAAGTCAAAATTTAACTGGTTTTTTTGTTCTAGTTGTTGTAAACTGAAAATATTATTGTACTAATATTATAAATAATCATGCTGCTTTATCTCACATATTCATCAAAAAGTTTTTTTTCCCACCAAGTTCAGGTTATAAGTAAGGAATAAAAGGAGGCAATTATTTTAGCCTATATATTTGTTAATGTGGTTTTAGAGCAAACTTTCTCTGGACAATTACAATAGCTCTGAATTTGTATATGATTTTTAATAATTTCTTTATCTTGAATCCTTAGTATCCTTGGAATGGTAATATATTCCCAGTCCTCTGGACCAGGACCATTTAATTAAGATATTGCTCTAATTATCTCCTTGCTGACTACTTCAAAATTGTTTAATTAAGGATTCTGGTTGTAGCCCTTTAAAAAGATCATCTTTCCAAATGTGGCCCAAGTTACTCTGTGTAATAGCAGGATTTTTAGGATTAATGATATACTGAATGTTTCATTCTTGACCAGCCTGGGTCCTAAGTGATTTCCTGATGTCTTCTCAGCAGAAGCATGTTTGATTTAGCATGTTTATTATTTTGGGTCTCCTGAGCAATTTGTCCCCAAAGGAGCAAATTAATTCCTCAGTAGAATAAAGTTTTCTATGTTTTGGTAGTCCAATGAGAGAGAAAGAACTGTACTCAAACAATGTTCAAATGGGAAAGAGGTTAAATATAAGGGGAAGAAATTTCTAATGGAAACAGTGAAGCATACAGTCTTAAGAAAATTCCTAGCAGAAGGAAATTGAAAATCCATCTTTTCTAGTGAGATTAGTTACTGCTCGTCTTTCTGTGAGAACAGCTGTTTTTTTTTAATTGTTTAAATCCTTGATGAATTAATTATTTTGGCTGTTTACAGGAAGTCTTGTCCTTATTCATTTAGAGCTTTAGGATGTCCATATCAACAATTGTAATAAATAGTCATTTATATTCTGGACTTCTGCAGTAATGACTCAGGCAAAATACTCTTTATTTACAGAACCAGAAGAAACGATAGAATTTCCCTTCATCTCTACTTGTTTCCAGTTTAAAAAAGAGTCACTCAGGAAGAACTGCGGATATTTCTGACTACCTTCATTGCCTCTTTGCTTGTTTTTGCTGCCATTGTTGCAGTCATTAGGCAAGTAAATAAAACTTGCTGTTCATTTTTTAAAAATAAGGCTTCTGTGGTGGATAATCTTAAACAATAGTCTAACTAGACTGTGTGTATTCCACAGATCATTTTCACAGAACTGAAGAATAGTTAAAGGATGAGAGAGGAACACGAAACCTCCAGGACTATGCACTTTAGGATGATACTGGAGCTCACTGTCACTGTACTCTCTGAGCCTCAGCTGTGGCTGTTATCGGCCTCCCTGTGCCCCTGCTCCCAGGGAGCTCTGCAAACCCCTGTGCTCTTCTCTTCAGAGCAGAATAGCAATGCTCTCCTGCTGCACGAGCTGACAGCCAATGGGATGCTGACAGCACAAAGGTGCTGAGGGCAGTGGAGAGCTCTGTGCCTCAATGAAGCACTCCTATCATGCTTCTTCTCAACTTCAAGAACTGTTGCTAAGAGAAAGAAAAGCACCTTTTTCCCATGAGAGGTTAAACAAAGGTTTTTCAATGAGTCAAAGAAATTCAGTGTCTGGTTTGAATAAAACTTTGCAAAGGGTTGATAGTCAAAACTGTGGGTATGTGGGATGATATTTCAGGATAAAAGGGACTTTTTTGACTTCTATGTCATTGATACTGGAAACATTCTTTCATTTGAATCAATTAAAAATATTATATGAGACTGTAGATTTTAATATAATTTTAGTTCAAAGAAGTATTCACATTTATTTTGTTATAGAAAAAAGCCTGCTGCATATTTGTTCTTTTAAGAAATTGATCTTTTGTTATGATTATGACTAACATTATTCCTTTTTGCCTCTTTAAGGTGGTGGAAGTGGCTGATAAAACCAATATTCTCAAATGTATTATGCATTGATGTTTTTTCTCCTAACATCATGTGACCTGAGACAAAAGCAAAGGTGATTTTTAGTCTTCTCCTTCTGGAGAGATTTCAGAGTAGTGTGAATGCAGGATTCATAGGAATGACTTCCATACACATGGGGCCAACATGTCAGAGAGTGTGCAAAGAATGAAGAATGAAGAAGTGAAGAATGCAGACGTCAAATCAGAATTCCTGAAAGTACTAAAGCCACATCATCACAGAGAGAAAAATATCCTGGACTCCAGGAAAACATATTATCTCGCCATTCTTTGTGGAATACAATCCCCAAGCAAACTACACCACCAGTCTGCCTCACAGTGTAGAATATTTAGCTCTACATTTTTGAACCAAGTCTAATAGCAATGGTGCTATTTTATGCTTCATAAAGCACACTGCACTCTGGTAACCTCCTGCCTGTACCACACTTAATTTTATGAAATATTTCCTTCTCTTTATCTCTGGTCCATCGTCTTCTCCCAGGATCTCTGGAAGGGCTGCAAAAGTATCTCATTAATTTCAACCCATTTATTCCCCAACCCTTTCGGCTGTAGGTTTCCAAGTAATGCAGGAACAGTCAATTAAGCGCTTAGGAAAATTCATGAACCCCTTTCAAATCCTGTGGGGCAAAAGGGAAAGAATGAAGAGGATTAGAAATCCATGGAGGCAGCTAAGAAAGATGAATTCTTTACTTTGCCAAGGATACACCTCTGGATGAAAAAATATTCTTCTTGAATATTGTACATCTTCTAAAGTGTTTTCTCTTAAGTCAGCAGACTCATCAAGCAATTGCCCCACGTGTTTCATACCACCTTTCAGCAGCAACTGCCATCTTGGCTCTCCAAAGCTTTTAGGAAATGAAACAGGATGAGTCTCTGGCTGCTCTCTGCCTGGGGCTGTCAGGTGTCTGCAGCACACGTCTGGAGGCAATATTTCCTCACAGCTGGAAGAGAAGAACTAGAAGAAAAAATCTAGTTCTGCTGGACCGCAGTAGACTCATTGGTCCTAATTCTCTTATGGTGTGTGAATGCACAGTACAGTACAATAGATCTTGGAGAAGGCTTTATTGCAAGCTGGCAAATAGTTATTTTGCATTCAGGGGATTATTGAGAAGTCTCTTAGTAGTGTGTAGCAGTAGGGTAACAAGGGAACAGTTATTATATTCCATGTAAGATGGACTCACAAGCATTTTTTTTATAGCTAAGATATTGTTTTCTAGTTCATGTGTGCTGTGCACATTCTTCAGGCAGGATTAGTTCTTGGTTCCTCAGTGAACCTACACCAGCAAAAGTTTGGCTAAGCTGTTTTTCCACACTTAGTCAGAAAGACTTCAAGCCCCTGAGAATTATGAACTTCTCATTTCTGTGTTCCTTATGAAAGCAAAATATTGCCTTCAGTAAAATAAAACCTTTTAAAAGAAACACAAGGAAATATTCCATGCAGTAGCAAATAAGAGGAAACAAAGTACTTTTAATGTTGACATTGATTGATCAGAAAATATTTTATTTCTTATGAAGAGAAACACATGCCTGTTGTCTGAAAAATTTCTGAAGTGTCTATTTTTGTTCCTGTTCATATTAGCACCCATTTCACCAGCAATACAAAACACACTGTATCTGCCTGGCATGTAGAATAAGCATCTGTCAGGATATCTGCATCTAAAATTAAATCCTGAGTACACCTGTAAAGTATATAAAGAAATAGACAATCAAAATCTGCCTGTTTCTATCCTGATAATTATTTGTGAAATTTGATTGCCCACAGTCCACAGGGAATTTAACCTTGCCCCACTATGCATCTTAGCAGAGAACACTTAAGCTGCATTACCATTAATTTAATCACCCAGATGTTTACCACTGGGAAAAGAAGGGTGGGAGGGGAAGGAGACCCAAGAGGTGCACAGTAGTGATCCTTTGGTTATCTCCTCCACAGAAAATATCATCACAACAGGCATTAATTGACCCCCGCCAAGCCAGGGTTTACAGGAGACTGAATTCACTCCAAGCCTAAGGTGGTCTATTAGAAGTGTTACTTCTCTCCACAGACCTTTCCTTCTGTACTTTCTCTGATGGGCATGGTTCCTCTCAAGTAGCCTTGATTTATAGGGAGGTTTAATGTGATTAAGAATGCAATAGAGGATGAAATGCTAAACTTCCACTCTAGTGCTTTCACCCCAAAATCTTTCAGGGCATTCAGTTCACGTACCAAAATTTCATCATGATTTCTCTCCTTCAAAATGTGTTTCAATTGTAAGAAAAAGAAGCCAGTAGCGAAAAGAGATCTATTTATGTACCTAGACACAAATTATATACATAGATATATATTTTCACTAAAATTTATTTATTTTTTAGGATCCTTAATGTTCCACAATATTTTCTTCTGAATTGTGTACTGGATTTATACCTTATCATTAACTATTCTATCTAAAAAGCAAATTTTCAAGAGTGGGGATATAACACCTGTGATTTTTTGCTGACATATTTTCACTGATTTTTACACTCTAAAATGTAGAAATGTCCATCTGATTTGGTGATGGAACTATATGCCACACACAGTTTCCTCCAATTACATTGGTGGTAATGTATTTTTTTTTTTTTGACTAAAATGTATTTTAAAGAAAGGAAACCAGTTTTGAAATGAAGTTGTCAAGAAATGGAGAACTATTCCTTACCTCAGTAATTTATTTTGAGAGTTAACCCACTAGCCACTCTCATAATGACAGATGTGTGCCTTTATTTTTAATACAAATCTGTATGGATTTAGTACCCAGACTTTTAAAACAGGCTTTTTTTTCTATTAAAGTAGTATTTGGTATTGTATTTTCTTGGACGTATTCCAATACTTTGATTAAATAATATCTCAGGATTCTCTTTTGATGAAGTAAATGGGTTTGCCTCCTTAGTTATCTCTTCTTGCGTTTGTACCTCAGTTGAGATTTGGGGTTGTTCTGTTCTCTTCAATCTGTCAATCTCCCTTTTGCATTGCAGACATCTGAATGAGCTGCAGTACTCTAATTTTATTTTCACTGGTGATCATGGAGATTCATAATGCCCAATTTTTTCCAAATCGCTTGCTGTTCACATTAGCTTTCCTGGGTGTTTGGTTGTCACTCCTTATGGAAATACTGTCACTTTCATACAAATTACTTGCTTTAGGCATACAAATTTGAAAATACCAGTATTTCCTCCAAGAAACTCATCCCAAAAAGGAACTTGATGTAGTGAGAATTTAGTATGCCCAGGGGCATCTATTGACTTTAATGAGGCTTTATACAACTCAAATACTTTCCCATGTGGGAATCCATGAATCAAATTTGAAAATATTTAGGGTCTGTAATGAGAAAAAATAAGGGTAAGGAAAGAGAAATATGCTGAAAAAAATCATCCTCAGGTGGGGCTATGATTCTTCTAGATTCAAGATTAAATTGCATTTTATTTTTTATTTTAATTGTATTTACTTTTATTTTTTATGATTTTATTTTACTTGTGTCCGAATAGTAAACAGAAGACTGATAAGCTGTAGTAAGGAACTGTAGAGTGGAACTGGAGGACAAATCCTATCCCAAAATTCTAAGGGGATACTTGAGATTTGTACCATTGATTTAATTTTTTTAGAAGCATATATGTCAGCTACAGCCAAGGATTTAAAAATATCACTGTATTTTCATTTGGAACTTGTTCACTGAAACCTTTTTTTTCTGAAAGTAGAAATCAATTTGAAGAGTACTTCATCTGTTACTTTCATTTTCAATGACTTTGGGAAAAGACCTTACAAAAAACAATCATAGATCCTGTTGAAACTTAAATCAATTTGTTAATCATTTCAGAACATTTATAAAATCTAAATATAAAAATTGAACAAAAGGTTTCTGATCCTGATTTTATGCTGAAGTTTCAGCAACACATGGCCAAAGGTAACTGAGAGATGGGAAGCAAAATTATGTTATTTTGTCTGTCTTTCATTATGATTCTTGAATGTACATGAGATTCATATGTACATGAGAGCATGAATTAACAAGGTGGGAAATTAAAAATTTGCTCCACCACAAGATTTCAGTAGTTGCTAAGATTCATTAATTGCAAAAGAAGCAAGATGATCTACAGCTTCTATAGAAACTTCTAAAAGCCCAAAGGAACAGCTTTTTGGAACAATTCATGTATGTGAACTAAGTAAATCCAAAAGGGACTACTTTTCATCTGTTCTGCACTGGTTATTTTCTTCCCTCTTTATGAATGTTTCTGAGGCAGGCTACTCAAATTTGGAGAAAATTAAAAGAAGAAAAGTGCCTAAAAATGTCCCTGAAAACCAAATTACTCTATATTTCTGTGTCAAATCTTAACTGGTGTAAAGAATTACTTGACTTAAAATTAATTATGAAAGCTTAAAATGAGCTAATGGTTTTGTAAAACTTTGATAGGTGGAAAAAATTTTGCTTTTTTTGAACGACTGCTTCAATATGGAAGTGTTCTCTTCTTACTTCTGCTACTCACAACTGCTAGCCCAAACAATAAGAATCCACTAAGAGCCTATCTAATGAATAAGGTCTATTACAGTCATCATGCTCTGACAATAAAGGATACTATTATGGTTTTTGACACGACATCACAAAAGTGTGAGATCATTTCTACAACACATCAGAAGCTGTTGTGACCACAGAAGAATATCAAGTTATTCTAAGGGTGGAATTAACATGGGAAATTATGCTTTTCAATATCAGTTGCACTTTCACATTAAGAGTCTGAAACCTCTTTGTATTATTTCACAATAACACATTATTCTGCAATATGTTGCAACATATTGCAGCAGCATTGATTTCACTTCTTTTGGTTTATATAAACAAGCAAAACTATTTTAAATCCTCAGGTAGACAGGCCTTAAGAATAGCAGCTTGTACTGAAGCTTCAGTCTTTTCTGTTTAAAACTATGTTTATATGTTAGTAAAGAGTGGAAATTTGTCACCAAAACTGTCAGTATTCTTCTGTGCCACTTCTGCAAACATTTACTCATGAGTTTATTTTTAGGTATGCATGTATTTGCTGAAGGTCAAGTGCTCAAGAGCTTGAGCACATAAGAAATGTTCCAGAACAGAATAATGGTTCAGTGATTTCCATATCCTGTTCTAGTGATGACCAGTGATGGATGCTTCACATCTACTTAATGGTGCAGTAATATATCATGCAGATATGATTGTCCCTATCCTAGACAACCCTGGCTGAAGAGCACTGAATCGCCACAATTGCTAATACTTAAGCTGTTACAGGCATTGCTGCTTAATGGTAAATTCCTTTTGTGAATCATTCTGCCTCTAATGTGTTAGTCCAGTTTCAGAAAACTGCTGTTTTCCTCACAGTTTCACCAAAGAGTTGGATGCATGTGAAGCTAAATTCACTTTGGGAACAGTGATGATTCTGGTCATTCATGATTTCCAGTGTCATTTCCAACCACAGATTTCCAGTGGTGTCAGTGGAAATATATGCTTGTACTTCTAAAACCAGGAATAAAAGTACAAAACTGGCTCAATGTTTTCCCATTCAATCATGTATATAGTGATTTATATATATTAAAAATCAATTCTAAACACAAAGTCCACTGCAGATACCGGATATAATACTCCTACTGTGTTAGAGTTTGGTGTTGATAATGTACCAAACGTGGAAACCTGAAAAGGGCAAACAGCAGGAGCTAGGTAAGAACGTATCTAGACCTTGAGAAAAAAAGGTGAGTACTTTTCAGCTATTTGGTTACATTCCTAATAAACAATGAAAGCAGGTAAATATTTTCCACGTTTAGTAGAAATCCAATTTCATTTTCTAGTTATTGCAAACATGAAGAATCCAGTTTGATGTTGTGCAATGTTCCTAGATGATGTGCTCTCTCAACAGATGTACTTTGCACCTAGAGATAGAGCAGGGATAGAATCTCAGGTACTTTAGAACTTTTTAATTACAGACTAGGTGCAGGATGCTGACGTTCAGATTCAGTAAAATGAAGTCAAAGGGAAAAGGAGTGGAAGGGTTTGTTGGGATTCCTCCCCCCTGGATTGGGGTCCAGGGGGAGGGGACCCTGGAGTAGAGGCACGGCCTATGGGGTGTCCCTACTCCCTGGTGAATCCCGTTCCCCATTGGTTGTTTTGTGTTCCCCTGGGCGGGGAGGAACCTGCTGGTCCCGTGATTGCTCAGTTCTTCGGCAGTCCCCTGGCCATGTGGCTGGAGAATAAACATCTCTGAAACATCTATCATGAATCAGTCCCTATTCTTCCACGGGCCTCGCTGTCTTATGCATGTTGCAGAAATCCCTGCTGCAACAAGGGTTGGTCCACTTTTCTAGATATATTTGGATTTTTTCTGGCAGGTATTCATCTGGCCAGTTGCTGGAAACTTGTAAAGACTTCAAGGCAATTGATTCAATGCTTTGCTGTCTTTCTTTTTTTTTTTTAATGCAGTCTGCCCTGAAATCTAACCTTGATCTTGCTGCATTATACTTCTTTTGTTATCTTGGAAAGCAGAAAATGCTACTTTATCCCTCTTTAATTTCTACTTCACCCTTTGAGACCATTTATATTAGATAATAAGAAGACATCCTTTACTGTGAGGGTGGCCAGACTGGAACAGGCTGCCCAAAGAAGCAGCCCCATTTGAAGGAAGGTTGAAATCCATTTGAAATCCAGGTTGGATGGGATTTTGAGCAATCTGGTTTAGTGGAAGGTGTCCCTGCCCATGGCAGGGGGGTTGGAAGTAGATGATCTTTATGGGCACTTCCAACACAAAATTTTTTATGATTCTGTACAAACAAGGTTTTATTTTATTCTATCACTTTTGTGTAATTGTGTCTCTATCTGTGTTGAAAGTTCTAGTTATCAACTTAACCGATTAACACTCTTCTAAGCAATACAAATGAAAAAGGAGAATAAGTTTATACTTCAATTATATAAATGAAAATATTATCATGTCTGTCTTTATGCAGGGCCTGTTGAATTCTGAAATTCTAAGTGGAAAGAGAAGAGGCAAATGTGTGGGAGACCAACAGATAATGACTGTTCAAGGACTCAGAGGTAAGTTGTTTGTCAGGTAATGAACTGTACATTTATTTGGTTGTTGAGTCAACTGTAGAATGTTTTTCAAGGTCAGGAAAAATTTCCTTGATGAAATAAGCACTTTTGTGTGTAAAAATTGATTTTCTTTGGTATCAGTGTTTAATCTAGATTTTTCTCAGAACATTCTGCCCTGCTGTATTGAAACAAATGATACAACCAGTTTTCTGTTAGTGACTTCTGGTTTCTAGAGTGTATCCACCACTGTGCTGCATTCAAAAATTCCCCAAGCAAACAAACAAATAAGGAACAATCTAAATCTCATGTTTCATATATATATTAATTTTACAGATCTGTGAAATTAATTTTAAAGGAAGGTTTCACTAGTGTTTATTTCTTTTTCTCTTGCAGTTTAACATATTGGAATACATCTGCTTCTATTCAATACGTGCTCCTATATATTTTTCTCAGTGTTTTAGAAAAGTATGAAATACAGCTGAAATAAAAAAGATTTGGGCTTTTTTTCTTTTAAAAATCATAACTAAATTCTTATGATATTTTAACTCAAAGATTGAGAACTCCAAGTCATAGTTTGCACAGCCATGATACACTTTTAAATTATTGTGGTTCAGATTGATTTATTTACATGTGAAGCTCCCAGGAAAGTTGATGGGAAACCACCCACAGACCAAGGAAAGTCTGTGAGTCTAAGTACAATTACATTTTATACAGTATGAAAACTCGAGTACTGCAATAATTTGTGCTTTTATTTATTCCACTGGTGTCGCGGGTTCGGTTTGTAACCGGGCAGAAACACCAATTTAGTGTAGTGGTTTGGTCCAAAATACTCATTACTGTTTATCTGCTGTGAGATAAGAATTAGGAGAAATGCAAAGCAGGCACCAAACTTGAAAAAATATAAAGAAGTTTATTAACAGACCTAAAAGAAGAAAAGAAATATTATACCACCTTCAGAACTCTCCTCCTCCCCCCACCTTCCTCCCTTCTCCCACTGACAATGTGAAAAGACAACCCTTAAGATGTTCAGTCTGTTACCACTTCCATAATAACCTTGTTCAGTCCATTTAGAAAGAGAAGTCTCTTCTTGCTCATGCTATGAAAACATTATCACAACGAGACAGCCGCCCACTTCCAAATATTGTTCAGTCCATTTAGGAAGAGGAGTCTCTCTGCCTGCATGTGAGTCCTTTCCCCCGACTTGCAGCTTTTCCCACAACTGCTTTTGAGGGTCCACTCTTGAAGTTTTTTGGGGTACAGCTTTAAGGTTGAGCCGTTCAGAAACAAAAACAGGCCCTTCTCCTTCCCTGGGAGCAAAGGGTCTTCATCATCTTCATCGTTAGGACTATCTCTGGGAGCATCTCTAGGGACTGAGGTTTTCTCCTTCCCTGTTTGGAGCAAAAGTCCTCATCTGGTTCATCTCTTCCTGTGCAAACTTCTCATGAAATTACAGCTGCGTCAGCATCTGCCTATCTCAGCGCAGGTGCTTTTGCTCACGAGTTGAACACTCCACCCCCCATATCTTCATGAAATTACAACAGGATACTCTGATATATCATAGCTTCACAACAGAATTTCAGCTTTAAGCATCTCCTTTCTCTCTTCCCTCAGGTTTTCAGCTCTTCACAGCAATAAAAGGGTTAATCTCACCTCGGCCTTGCAGCTTTGCAGCTGGAATGTTGAATTTTTCTTATCGCAGTGGAGAGGGGGGAGAGCCGAGCCGCTCCGGCTGCCCACGGCAAGGCAGTGGGGGGGGGGTTCCATGGCTGGAACAGGTCCATGGCTTCAGGATGGCCGTGGCCCGGCCCGGCCTGGCCCGAGCAGGGCCTGGCCGGGCCCACTGGGCCCTGCTCGGGCCCTGCAGCCGCCTGTGCCAGCGCCGGAAACGAGAGAGAGCTTGGGGGGGGAGTTTGCCTATTCTTAAATGTGGATCACAGAGGTGGTCACAACTTTAAGTGGCTTAGAGAATTGTCCATATTCAAACTGGCCAGTTGATAGGTTCTATCAGTTCCCAGAGGAAACTGTAAGCACCCCTTAGCAAGGACGTCTCTTCCAGGACTATGCTTGCTAACCTATGACAACTGGTTAGCTTAACATAGGTGCTGGTGGATCCCTCCCTAACGGTGAAAAGAAGTTCCATCATCTGTTTATGAGAAATGGAAAAAGAGATAATATATTTCGGAATATAGAAAGGGTTGCATTCATTAGAAATGTAAAAACAGCTCCAATCAGTCTATAATTAATTAGGATGTTCTGCACTCAAATAATTCCTTAGAAAAGTATTGGCCTAGGTCAGTATTGACTTAAAGCGCATTAACTTCATACACTGATTTTAAAGGAACTACGGTGGTGTAGAGCAGGCAGGAAATTTGTTTTGCTGCTGTGACATTGGGAGTCACAGCCTAGAGCCAAATCAGCATTTAATCAGCTAAACCGTAGCTCCCGTGCAGCTTAGGCAGCTCAGCTCTTTCAGACTGATCCACAAAGCCTCTGTCTAGCTGCTTAGATGTGCCAATAGAGTTACTTTTGGTCAGTAACATTAGTTAGCTCCCTAAAAACTAAATGTATGTAAACAGCAATTTTAAAGCCAGGCATAGCATTTACTTATTAATCTTAAGCCTAAAGACATGAAATCAATTTGCAAATGTGAACTAGACACATTTTCATTTGAAGAAGAGATTGAGTCTTTTTGTGGGTCAACAATATTTTTCATGAAGTACAAAATTATGAAAGGTGCTTCATAATGCAGTCTTCAAATGAAACAGATGTCCATTTACACCAACAGGAAATTTGGCTCATATTGAAACTTCGAGCGACCCATTTTTTTTTGGTTCAAGTAAGTTCCATTTACACCTTAAGGGTTTGCTGGACATCATTGATCTCCATGAAATCCCAGCCAACAGATATTAAAAGAAGTTCAAGAAATAATGCCCAAAGCAAGTAATTAAAAGAAACACACAATGCTCAAACAATGTACTTGTCCTCTGTTTTTCTAAGGAAGGACAAGTTGTTAACAGTGAGAGAATTCCCTGATAAAGTCAATCCAGAATAATAACTTGAGAATCTCACCTCTACCACATCCACAATTTATACAACCATATTGCCCAGTAGAAGAGGGAATGTTTTCCCTTGCCTTAGCCAGTTATAAAATTATGCAAACAGATATACCAAGAAGGAACAATATTTAATCCCCTGGTTTTGCATCATTATGGACCTCTAAATTGATATGAAAATCAGGTTAATTGCCTTCTGTCCTGGACAGCCTGCCACAAGTCTCCTTCTGACGTGCATGTAGGTATTGCAAGAAGGATGTGTCTACAAACAGTAGCTGCAGGGTGTATTGGCAGCCTATCATTTTTGGGTGTAAGTTGAGAGTTAGAGGACTTCTGTGGATGCCAAGCTCTTATTTTATCCTATATGCAAGTTTGGCCCGCATAAAAGTGGGTATTCATCCACTTTTTATTCCACGGTAGCAGAGATAGCAAGTTTATGGCATCCATGTTTTGTCCTCTGTAGGGTACTCTTGATTTTCTTTACCTTTCACTTCTCTGTAAAGTGCTGTTGTGACAGCTGACTTGAAGTGTTTTGACATTGTTCCTACCTATTCTTCAGGTGTTTCCCCTAAAGCTTTGCAGTCTCATTTCCCCCCCTTTCTATGTTTAACACTGCCCCTTTTCAATTTAATTTTTGTCTCCTTGTGGTATTTTTGTATGTAGATTATAATTCCAAGTCAGATGTGCATTGAGGGAAGCAGGATTGAGGGAGTCCATACAACACCATTACAATACAGTACAGTACAGGCAATTCAGAGTACAAGGAGATCCATGCTACAGAACAATATTTACATCTCTGAATTTGACACTGTGTATTTAAAGTTGCTGAGACTGTCTACTTATTGGAACTCAACATCAGCTAAACAGCCGGGTTGTAAAATACTCAATTTTCATTCATATCTGCTCTAATGAAATGGAAAGAGAGGCTTTCAAAGAACTGAGAAATCATACCTTAAAAAAAATTTATTTTGAAGCAAATGTACATACATGGGACAAAGAAAGTGGAGATATATTTTTGCTGCTAATGCTGAATGAATGAACAAATTCAACAGGACTGCCAATACAGCCTGTTAGGTGTGTTCTCTATAATAAAATTGCAGGGAGATATTTCACATTCTATTTCATGGCTTCAAATTACTTAATTTTACCATTAGGTCTATAACCTTGCACTAAGAGTAACTGATGATTCATAAAAATCTCTTAAAAGAAATAATCCTAGAAACTTGTCATATTAGATGGTTTTCAAGGCTTTCCTCCAGCTATTAATTGTTACGTAGTTCAACAATATATGTGATTTGTCACCACATTTAATTACATTAATTATATATAATTATTTTGATAAAAGACTTGCCTTTTTCATTACCCAGCAAAGAAATAACTTGATCTAATAACAACAATTGTAAGGCGAAAGGCAATGACTTCAAAGAAAAAGAGGAAAAAGACGAGAAAATTTAGGAAGAAAGTGATAAGGAAGAAGGGAGGGGAAAAGAAAGAAAAAATACAAGGATAAATAATTAGATCTTGTTTTTCTTTACTTTTATAGTTGTCTTCTTTGTTTAATCATATTTTATTTGTGGATAACAACAATTCATAGAATCATAGAGTCATTTATGTTGGCAAACACCTTTAAGATCATAGAGTCTATCTGTAAACATACCATTGACAAATCCATCCCTAAAACATGTCACTTAAATGCCAGTTGTTGGCATATCACATATCATTGCTGAAGACATTCTGCATCCTGTGGACAACATTGATAATGCCTCTTCATAGATGAACTCCAGGCTGAGTCAACTGGGAAGACTATCGATGTTCATCTTCTCTGAATTTAAGATACCCAGTCAGCATCAAAGTAAGGCAAATAGATAAATAATGTTATTATGACACATATAAAAAATTTTTCTATTCTCAGACATTTTTACTGCAGTTCCAGAGGAAATATGTCACTACAGATTTGTAAGCACTAGAGAGACAGATTTTTTCAGAGAACCATTTGAATGCACTTTTAGCACCAATATTTACCAAGAAGTACCTCATTACTTGACAGAGTGTGTATAATGGAAATGGCTTATATGTTTGTGACTCAGGAAGATGAGTCATGTGGTAAGATAATTATTGCTTTCCAGTAATGATGCAACACCAAATTGTTCTGACATGTATATTTTGGGTCTTCAGGCTATCAAGTACGCAGCTGAATGTAATTCCTGCCTTTCCCTGCAGCTCTTTGGTTTTCCCTTAGACCACTATCAAAATTAGATGTTCGGGTTTTTTTTTAAGATGGAAGTATGTATGTAAATATTTTCTTCATTTTTATTTGTACCTTTTTAATTTTTAACAAAATGATGCAGTTTAATGATAAAACTCTTGGTAACAACTTTCTAACAGCAATTTTTACATTTACAGTAATATAGAGTATGTTTAAAACACATTTTTATGGTGCAGATGAGATACATGACAAATTGGTGTAAGTTAGTTGGAAATGTGGTTTCCTGGGGAGAAAGAGGTGCTTTTACATTTGAAATTCAGGAAAAAGGTAAAGATTATATTCTTGTAATGTGGTTAACTACACTGAGGTCTCCAAGACCTACCTCTTCATGAAGCAGAGAGTTTAGACATTGTGGTCATGTATAAGGTATGAACCTGTTTCTTTGAAACCTGGCAGTCTGTCTCTCAGTCCTGTTGATCTAGGCCTAGGACAGTATGAAACCTTATTTTTCATAATTTCTTTCCTTCCTTTTTGGATTTAATAAAGGGAGCCTGAAAATTTGCCATGACACTCAGTGATAAGCTGAAACCTTGCAAGAAATAGCAATAGGCATAGCTGCCTATTGTACAGGCCTACTACACGCAGAGAGAGAAGTAAGCTGCTAACAAAAGCTCTTTGCATTGTTCTTCCAAGTGACTGCTTCTCATGATGGCTTTTACAGGTTTTGGCAGTCATGCAGTAACCTGCATCATTCATTGCTGCCTGAAGTCTAGGCTATAGACATATTGAAAAAGATCAGAAGGGAAAGAATAATGCAAGGAGAGAACCTCTAGTTCTGTGTCAAAAGCTTGTTTTCCTGCTAAACAACCTTGCCACAGTGGATGAATGAAAATTTTGTAATCACATTTAACAGCAGCATTTGCTGGTAACCAACCGGAAATGCTCAGAAGTCTAAGGAAGTGCATTCGACACGACACTGTTGTGAGATGTCTGGGAACTTGGAGCATTATCTGGTAATGGGTAGGTAACAGCTACTAAACCCATGCAGCTTGGGTGATTGGATCCCCTGAACTCCTGGGATGTTCAACCTGCCTCACCTGCAAACACTCAGAGGGAAGTAATCCTAGACACTTAAAAGCCACATTGTTGCAGGGGGTTTCCCTAAGATGGTGTGATGCTGAAATTAGTCTCACAGAATAAATCATCCTTAATATCACGGCTGCAGTGAAAGTTTTCATGGGGAACTGACATGACTTACCTGTTCTCCTTGACACTACTGGCATTCCACTGCTGCTACATACCATGGTTTATGTAATTTTTTTGTTGTTTTCTCAGTACTCATAGAGATAAGATTGAAGACAGAACATCATAGGCTTACAGCAGTTTACACATAAGAATAGAAACAATATTTGAAATTTCAAATTTTTTTTCCTGGCTCTTACCTGCATTTTAAGTTGGCAGAGGTTTTTCTGTAAAAAATTGCTTCTGACTTAATATGGACAATACATGTGGTCCTTCCATTACCACTGAGAGTGTTTTCAAGTCTTCACTTTCAGTGACTCTATTAATCCTATCTGAAACAAAAAAAATTTCAAGAACTACAAAAGAATTTGATGTGCTATTAGAGATATAGTTGTCAATCAGGACACCTCCTTGGAATACTGAAATTCAGTGCTGAAGCCAATGGCAGTAGATCCAAAAGGTTTTGAACAGCACAATGCTTAACTCAGGGCTTTGTGAACAAGTGTGGAAGCCAGCTTTGAGCCCTGACTGAAAGATCTAATAGATAATAATGAGAAAACATTAAAATTGATGAAGTTAGAAGAAGAAAATTACAGTGTTTCTCTTCTCATTGGATGCTGCTGTAGTTGCTCCAGAAGAGTAGATAAGAAGGAAGTCTGAAAAGAGTGTTTCATATTGTAATAATAATTCTATTTCTGAGATTTTCATCATACCAAAGCTGAAAACATATAGTAATTTTCCACCTGTGTTTGAGAATTTGAAACATATCATTGAAAGTTTGGTTTGGGAATTCATACCTTTTTTGTTTGTTTGTTTGTTTGTTTGTTTTGTTTGTTTTCTGACAGTTTTGTTTCATTTTATGCTCTTTTTTTGCTTAACAGAGGTGGTAAAATATTTATAACAATTGGTGAAATTGGTCTCAGAATAATAATAATAGATTTGCAATTAAGCACTATTTTACTTAATGCTATTCTGTCCCTTTATGTTATTAGTATTAGTGAAACTTAGTTGTATTTAATGATGTCATATTAATAGTTTAAAAATTCAGAAGGAAAATTGCTCAAATAGAAGTGAATTTTTTTGGAGATGCCTTAAGCTCAAAAACTGATATCTGTCACCTTTTCCTATTTCAACAACTGAGTTAAGAGCTGGAATACTCCCAATATTTGTGCTCGTTCAATACTATGTTACCACTAAATATAAGCTTAAGGTATAAGACACCCATCATCCTTCCATCTATGTTTTTAAAAGAATTGCTTCTCAAGCAGAAAGACACTTTCAAACATTACTGTGTTTGTACTGACTGATACCTTTGGAAAGAAAATACCTAATACCTAAGACTAATAATAAAGCTCTGCAACAACCACTGACAACTGATAACTGTAGAGAGGGATAATTCCTTTACACCAGCTATAGGAAGTTTTAATCCACTATATCCTAAAAAAATCTCTCTTGCTCTCAAGAGCCAGTATTTCCTTGGTGCAGATTTGCTAGTTGTATTTTCTTTTCTTCTTTAGGCAATGTGCCAGGGAGCCTTCTGCACTGAACTCTTGTCTATGTCTCTGGCCATTCCTGCCAGATAACCAGCAGGGCCAGGGATAGGAAAAAGGCAATTCTGCATTCTTCTGGTCATGCTTCTGTTGGCAGGTTTTTGTCTACTGCCACAAATTAGAACCATATCAAGGATACCTTCTTTTATAGCTGCCTGGAAAGTATGGTGTACTGTGGTGGCAGTCAGGAATAACAACAGTCCAGCACAGTATTCTTTTCATATTGTCTTCTCTCAAATACTGCTTTTTTTGGCAGGATCCACGTCAGATAGTTTTAGAGGTGGCTATGTAGGCTTTACTGTGATCAGCACCCACAACTGCCTCATGGATAGAAACCTGTTTGTGCTGCAAAGTGGTATGGTTATAGATTAGTTACACCTTCCTTTCAATTTCCTAAAACCACCTCTCATTTCCCTTAACTTGTAGATATCAAGCCTTTTGTGTTTCATCATCCTGTGGTAAACATTTGCACTACTTTTCCCCTCACTAGTGCAGATGGCAGTGGCATAATGTTCGTCCCATACTGACACCCAGTGTCACTGGCAGGATTTTATAACATATGCTTTAGTTATATCGCCAGATTTGCTGTTGTGGTTACTTTGAACTTGGTAAATCACAGTTAGTTCAGCTTTGTCTATCATGCTGCAAAATGCTTCAGTAAATACAGAAACAGTCAGGCCTTGTGCTGCTGTATATTGCATATCACTCACTCTTACCCAATATGCAAATTATATTTTTATGCAGCGTTTTTGGTGAATAATGAAAAATCTTTTACCAAAAACATCACATGCCAAGTCAGTTCGTAGGTGCTTACCCTTTTTCTCTGAGCTCACAAAGGCTTATTACAGCTTTCAAGTTTCTACAAAAAGGTGGATTTTCCTTAGTCATTCTGCTAATTTCTTTCTTTTGTAAATTAAATGAATATATTTCTGCAACAGAGCCTCTTCCAGTAGTCACATGACATAGATTAGCAACAGTGTCTGCACAAGCACTCAAAAAAGAGAGTGTTTAAATGTGTAACAACTTGCATTTCTGAGTCTTCAAAACAGTACTGTGGAAGTTATTCACATTTCTGATTGGAGTCAAGAGGGGAAGCCTTAAGTTCAGCAGAAGAAAGACACTCCCCTTTTGTCTTATACCTCAGTTAAATTGCTCAGCAGACAAACACATTTATTTTCCTTCCCACATAGTAGGTACATAAATACACAAGCCTTCCACCTACCTAGACAGAACCTCAATCACTGAGCTTTTCTGAGTCCATCTGGTTGAGTGGCAGACGGCAAGCTGTGTGTTTAATCTTTCAGATTGATATCGAGTCCCCCCCAAGATTTGAGCTCCTCAAACTGCAATGTTTTTTATTTGTTTATCAGTAGCAGTAGCTGGAAAGTTATGATTAAGCAATTGCATTTGAGCATTGTATGCTTGGATAATCTTTTGTTTTAAGGAAAAGTGAAGACTATCCCAAGATGAATGGTTTGTCTGGATGAGAGTCACCAGGAGAGAAGTCAGCAGAACTGAGCAGTAACTAGGGGGAAGGTAATTCTGGCAGTGGGCAATTGCCACCACTGACTCATTTACCACCTACTCAAAACAGACCCCAGGCTCAAATGGGGAGAACTGTGCCTATGGACGAATTAGCATGAGAAGTGAGAGATATAACTAGCAAATAGGGGTTTGAGTACGAATTAATAGAAAAGTTATGCAATTTGTAACCAATGAATGCAGATGCTTTTGTTTGTTAAAATGTATAAATGGTGTAAAGTTTTGATGGCTGGTGAGCCAGCCCTTTGGGGGTTACCACCTACTTCCTACTTTGTGCAAACTAGAATAAAATACAGAAGTACTTTGCCTCACTCTGTGAATTGGTGCTGTGCACTGGGTAAAAAGCCTCAGGACAACAAGATGAACATTGGATCCAATTGGATCTATATTGGATCCACTGGATTTATATATCTGTCTTATATTATTATACCATAATTTTAGAAGTCATTTCCTGTAGCGTCTCATTATACTGTTGAAATAAGTCCAAACTTTCTACTGACTGTTCTGGAAGTTCAGGACTCAATCTGATTAAACAGCTGGATATGCTTATTTCTCCTTGATTTATTTATATATTTAAGCAGAAAAATATTAATAAACAAACAAATTAATATGGTGAAAACAAGTTATACTAATATCTAAATATATAATTTAATTTACAAAATGAAATTCATAATGGAAAATGCAAATAACAACACTGTTTACAACCCTGTATTCACTTTTTTATTATTACCATAAAATATGGTAATTGGGTGTGTGTTTTTCTGAATGTATTTTTGGGAAAAATGTGTTAATTACTATGCTGGAGTTTAATTTTTGACTTTTGTCTCTTTCCCAGAACATACAATTATAAAGTTTTGAAATGTCTTATTGTAGTTCCTGCCTCGATATGTCATTGGTTTGTCATTCATGCATAGATTTTTTAGCTTGTAATATGACAAAGTCCTCAGGAATCTTTCTCTTTCTGATATTTTATGAAAGTTTTTACTATATTTTCCTTTCTCCTCTACTGTGACATTAATCTATGGAGTTATGTCAATATAAAAGTACAGGTAATGTGCCTGAATGTTATACTTAATGAAGGAATGAATCAGTAGAGATTAAAGCATTAAAACATGTAGTTGTTGAATGTCATGTAGTGTGATTGAATAAGATGTAATCAACCCCAATTTTTTTTTACTTTTTCTATCACTTTTAGTATTGCATGAATTGAGTCTCCCACTGGAAAGGGAGAAGTGGAAAAGGAATTTCATTTTGTGAATACATACTTTTTTTAACACTGAGACATGATTTAAATCCACCTAGTTCTAAACACAGGCAATGCTGAAAAGATTACAGATTTAACAAGAAGGAAGTCAAAACAGAAGGGGAAAGTTGTGCTCTTTTTCTCACTGCAGCAGTAAAAATAATCTGTGATAAGGTCACTGAATCCTTAGTAGACTGTATGGTTCCTACAACAATTAATGCTCACTTTGTGTTGGCAAGCTTATCAATATTCACCTTGGTATACTGGATTGCTCAATCTACTATTATTGGTGATTTAACTTTCACATAGGCAATGTTAAATTTAAACAGTAAATTTTCTCTGGAATATTTTTGCTCCATGTGCATAGTTGGACTTAATTATGATATCTGGCAGCATTCTGGAGGGCTCACTGTGATGAAAAACCAAAATTTTCTGGGATTTTTTCTTATATTTTTAAATACCTTAATGAGACAGGAGATTAGTAAACAAGATGAAGAAGGGTTATATTTAAATTAGCCATTTAGGGTCCTAGAGGCTTTCTTCTAGTTGTAGACTTACCTTGTACTTAGATGTGCAATATTTTGAATATTGTGCAATATTCACTTGAGCACACCACTGGTGATGTCAAAGTGATTTCCCTCCTGGTAGAGCCAGGATGGAAGCCACCTAACAGGGCTCCAGCTACAGGTGCCCACTTGAAATGAAGGTACAGGATCCTCCAGAACCTCTCTACACCTGCATGATGCCTATGAATGGCAAGTGACAATTTGTAAGTATCACATCTGGTTAAGACATGAGGCAGACTTGAGGTCTTGGAACCATAGTATCAGTAAATTAAACCATGGTCCCTCACTCAGCTCTGGTCAGTTGGTAATGCAAAGGCTTCCATCAGCTGCTGTATTACAGCTAGCACAGATTTTGATGTTCAAGATCAATAGGACCTATGGAACCTTTGGAAATTTTTTCACAAAAATGTTATGCAAAGAAAAGCAGTTACCCTCTCTTTTAAAATGCAGACTACCTGGATAATGCACCCTATCCATGACACTAGAAATGCAAACCAGTACAAAGAGTGAGATGTTTTTGCAGACAAGCTTCATCATAAAATGGAGATGTAAGGAATATCCACAATATAAATCAATTGGCATAGACATCAAAACTTTTTAGATACCATGTCATTTGATGTCAGATATGGCAACTGTGCAGAGGAAGCAGTTACAAAGATTTACTTTCTTTCTACCTAATGTACTATACAAAAATCTGATGTTAGTGATGTTTTATTGACAGAGAAAACAGAGAAAAGGAAAGAACAAAATTATTTGACTGCATTTCAGGACCTTAAAGGCTGCATATATTTAGACTTGCAGGGTACTGAGTTGCCACGAATGTGTTTCACTGAACAACTTTGACAACTGGTATGACAAAAAGCTTATTATGCAGTGATGCTTGTTGTATGCCTATCTATTATCAAGTCTCGTTTTCATGAGCTAAACTGATTTATAGAGTTCAAGCTTCTATCACTTATGAATAAATGGATATGAGAAGAACCATGCTGACAGCGCTTCTCCTTAGTAGACTACAAGAAGGGTGAATAGAGTACAATGTTGCCTAGTAAAATGATAACTCTTTCAGATTGGGTTAATTAACTATTTTTGTGATAGAAGTAAATGGTCTTCAAGAAGACTTTCTTGGGTTCCGAGGATATATATGAAAATATTTATGATTTCTGTTACTTTTGTATACAGAAATCAATTGAAGGAGTTATAGACTCGAAAATATGTCTTTGGTATTCCTAATCTTGTTTGGAAATACTCAGCCAAACTTTAATGAATAACAAATGCCTACCTTGCAAATAAACCCTACTCTGAGGTCATGTCATACCATAAAAGATGTAATTTAAAGACCAAGCAAGTCTCATTAGAAGGCTATAGAAACACAAATCTTCCAAATTTTGGTAATTGTCTACAAATGTGAAAACCATTTATTGTTATCAAATCCATAATTTTTCACTTGCAAATAGGATTGAAGAGGAAATTTGGACAGAATTAAGTGTAATAATCACACCTTCAGGAAAAAAATATTGGTCAGCATTTTGAAAAGACACAGGGAAAGGTGGAAATAGAAAAGAAAGATTCAGATCAGATGTCATCTGATCTTGCAACTTCTGCATCTAATAAGACCTCTGGATTACGTATACAGAGGAGCAGAAATAACCCTCACACATCATCTTTTTTCCTCTGACACACAGGTATCATTTTTGCTTTATCTGAACCGATAAAGATATTTTTTGTTTTATCTTTACCTATCTCTGCTACATATGTTAAGATCTTTGAATAAAAATGCTTATCACAACAAAGGGAGTGAGCTGGCTTTCAACAGGACATGAGAAATACATGGCCTCTAGCTTTCTTATAAAATTTTTTTACTGGTTCTGGATTTACAAGCGGGATTGGGCAAGAAATATTTTGATGGGGCACAAAGAGGTCAGAAAAAGTTATTTCTTCACCTTAGCATCTGAGAAAATATTGAAAGGCAGGAACAAAGCCAGATAACATGAGAAATATACAATATTTATATGGCACGATCATCTGAAGTCATACATGTGAATGAACATCTGAACATATTCAATCGAAGATATACAATCATAAACAGTGAAGGAAGTGTACCCTGGGTATTTTATAAAAAATACTCTAATAAAATCAACTAGCAAAATAAAATCTCTGGCAGAAAGATTATCTGCAAGTCAGTGATTCCATATCAGATTATGTGTCATTTTTTGTAGGAAGCTTTTTATTCTAAAAATTTGTAAACACTCCACACACATCATTGAATTTACCTTCTGACTAATGAGATAGGCAAGTACTAATTTAATTTACAGATTTGGAAATGGAGAAGCTAAGAGCCTCCCAACATCATACAGTAAGTCTTGTTAACAGTGTAAAGAATAGAGGCTGCAACTTCTGACTTGCTTTCCCTGTTCTTTGAGTTTCAAATGGTAAACTTTGATTCATCTCTCACTTGTCTGCAAACAGCAAAAGGAAAGGACAATTACATGACTGGAGTTATTGTAGCAGCTCACACTTATGAGGTGCTGGAATAGTCTGTGTGTATTCATGTTTAGTGAGCAGGCTGGATTTCAGCTGCCAGATGTAAAATCGTGTAACATGAAACCCTTTTTCATTGATCTGTATTGCCTTATGTAGTCTATGATCTTAGAGTAACTAAGTCTTGAGTGGACGAAGTGCAAGTGTGAAAAATGTAGGACCATGGAATCACAAAATAGTTTGAGCTGGAAGGGAACTTTCAAGGTGATTTCATCCAAACTGCTTGGAATGAGGAGTGTAATCTTCAACTGCATCAGACTCCATTCAACCTGACTTCGAATGTTTCTGGTGACAGGGCATCTGCTACCTCTCTGGAAAACTAATCTATTACTTCAAAACCCCCATTTTTTAAAAAAATGCCTCCTTATATCCAGTCTGAATCTACCCTCAACTAGTTTAACACCATTACCCCTTGTCCTATTTCAACAGGCCCTACTGAATGCTTGCCCCCATTACGTATCAGAAGGCTGCAATAAGGTCTTGGAGCCTTTTCTTCTCCAGGCTGAACAACTCCAGCTCTTTCTGCCTGTCTTCATAGGAGAGGCATTCCAGCCCTGTGATCATCTTTGTGGCCCTCATTGGGACCTGCTCCAACACAACCATGTCTTTCCTGTGCTGAGAACTCCAGAGCTGGGTTGCCTTTCCAACTTTAGTTGCTTTAGTTGCACTGAAAAGTCATGTGCTCTTGTTCTCTCTGATTTATTTAACTTTGGAGTAAATTGATTGCATGGTAGCATGTCTAGGTAATGTCTGTGTAAAAAAAGAAGTAATCTACTTCCTAAAACTTCATACAAGAAATATATGTGGTAAAGCATCTGCTCTTAAAGTCAGAACTTGTTCCAAGAGGTTATTGTTATCATATTAACACTGGTTAAAACCTGACATCTCCAGCTCAAGGTTAGAAGAGGAGAGTGAATAGCCCAACAACATGCTGGGTCATTTTGGTTTGAAATTGTGGAAAGGAAAAATTTTTTCATTAACAAGAAATTGTCCTTAATAATCTTGATGGGAAGTTTTCTGTCTGCTCAAGAAACAGAGATGGGAAAATAATGAAGATGAGTAAATGGAGTTCAAGTGCTAAGGTTACAATAAAACATAAAGTTAATTTATCTAGTTTCAGGGTTAATTGTAAGACTTCAGTACAGCTCTGAAGCTAATGGGCCAAACTATTTTTTAATGTGAGCAGAAAAAAGTTTGAAAGAATATGAAATGCAGTTGCCTTAAGACCTCCTTGAGACTGGAGGGTAAGTCCAAACATACTACATAAAAAACTACTGTGCCTAAGCGCTATACAAGGAGGGAAAAAAACCCACTTGCCCTGGGAAAACTAGATTTCTTCCACCCTTAGGATGTAAATTCAGCAATTTCCCAAACTGCCAATTGTCTTTTTACATCCTCTTGTCCCCAGAGTTCAAGCTTAGAGCTGTGGTGTTAAAATATATAGTATTTTATTATGGACTGTATTATTGACTGAGTGGTTAATGTATTCTTAGCATTGTACAAACAAGTAAGAGGACACAGAGCTTACCCCAAAGACTGTGTAGGTCAGACACAAGCAAACCATCTTAGGAACATTAAAAACTGACTGACAGCATATTCCCAAAGTGGTGAGAAATTGTCGAAATCTTCACAGAGGTTAAAATGTTTTTGTAGGGGGTGTGGTGGTCACGTCAAGAAGTGATTTGAGGGAGATTGATGAACTAGATAATATAAAAGAGATAGTTGGTACCACGTCTGCAGAGACCTGATCCACCCTATGGTAGCTGAACCTATGAAATGCCATGAGTTTCATGCATGGGGGATCAACAGACAGGAGAGTGATAATGCAAAAGATTCTGAAGGGACAATGTCACAGAGGCAGAAAGAAAATTTGTGCTGTAGATAAAGTAGCAAAAGAATGATGATGAAGCAATTTTGAAGAAGTAGGATAATTGGTAAGGGCATTTTAGAAATCTTAAAAAGTAATGAAATATGGCTGCAATACTAAGTATAACCTCGTGGCTCTTAGTTTTCTCTCTGTAAATGTGCAACATAACAAACAGAGATGAAAGGGACAAAATGCCTTTCATTTTGATGGAAAAAAATTCCTTTCAGCAATGTTTTATCTGTCTTGTCTTTTTAGGCGCAATGAAACTAAATGCAGTATTTAGCTTCATCCTGCCGTGCATTTTTTTAATCATTTTTCTAGGCTATATTAATGTAAATCTGTTCTAAACCCATTTACTAATCATCTATTAATAACCTTGTGATATCTGTTAACCAAACCTTTTCAGAAATGCTTCTTTTCCCTGCCAAAAAAGATATTTGCTGACTTCTACCTAAATAACATTCTTATTTTCAGGCTCTTTTAATTTATTCAGATAATTTTCTTATTCTCATTTAATTTTGAAGCATTAGAAATTCACCATTAGCAAAAGATTTGATAGCAAAGGCTAACACATAAGTACTGGTAGGTAGTATTGAGAATAAAAATTTCTTTAAAGAAATGAGATTAACCCCCTGCAGAAAATGAAAATATATCCACACTCAAACCAACTGCTCAAGCAAAATTCAGACCTAACTAAAATAAAAATTAAGTGGAGTAATGTACAGCTATTTTGCAGCCACATTTTAAGAGAGAGCATAATTTCCTAACATGGGAGAATGGGAGACAGATTTGCACCACTCTCTCAATAGAAATTTACATACTCATCTCCTGAAAATCCTAGAGGAATGATCCGCCAAAATCAGCTGCCATGGCATGCATGTTTCCTGAGGGAATGTGGCTGTGAGTCACACCGGCTGGAGACAGCGTTGACCCTGCTGGTGGTGATTAACCCCCAGCCCTGATGCACTATGCTGCATTGTTGTCCTTATGCTGAACTATTATCCTTTTCCTTGTTTCATAAAGTACTGATATTTTTAATATGGGTGAAAATAATAAATTAATAGATATGCCTGCTTTGTGTTTCAGAGTATAAGTATCAGTGAGGTTGATAACAGTCTATATTCTTCAGGTATGCAATAATATAGAGAGCGTTGAGTTGTTGGGTGCCTTGGATCACCTATATTTGATATGGAGTCATGACACTGATGGGAGGTACTGCATCAAACTCCTAGTCTTTACTGTCTTCATTACTGCCAAAAGAGCAAAGAAAATTCACCCTGCTGATGTTGATTGGTGGGTTACTCCCTTTTTCCTCTCAAAACACAAAACTGGTGAAGTAGCTGTCGCCCTGGCCTGTGTCAGCACTCTGCAATGCAGTGTGCAGAGATGTTTTGTAAGGCAGTTGCTTCTTTGCCAATGCTGCAGATTTCAGATTTACTTCACCCCAGCTGTTGCCTCTCTATCCTCAACCAAAATCAGTGGAAGCAAAGAATAGGCCTGAACACTACCTTAATAACTGATGGTGCCTGCCACTGCATTGTCATTACAGGTTGGAGAGAAAGAAAAGTTCTTGCTCTAAAAGAGACACAACAGGCAGATTTAGTAGAACCCCAGAGGCAATGCTGAATCTTTCCCTCTTACTGTGATAGGGATTGTAAAGTTAAGAGAGACACTGGAATTAGATCTTCTGTAGGGCTTTATACTCCCCTTAACTCTTTGACATGTGTGAAGAGCTCTTAGAACATCCTGTCCTTGCCCTAATTATAGACTAATAGGGATGAAACTTGCTTTAAAGTTGTTTGTTTGCAATAAAGGTCTGAATGCTTTTCAGTCTTCCTGAACCAGTAAATGTGAGCTGTGACATCCAACTCCTTTCTACATGATCTCCTTCCCTCTACACTCATTATAATTTGTGCTCCAGGTATGGTTCATATTAAATCCCTATTAATAGTACTAAAAGGTCTATCAGCCACTCAAAAGAGGCCACTGGAGATTTCCCGTGCAACCAGAGCTGTTACAAAAACAGCCTCAATGTGAGCTTTGACTGGAATACTTCTAATTCTCAAGGTACTGAGTGGACTCCAAATTGGCAGAAAATGCCTGGAATCTTCTTCAATATGAATAGAGATGGACCACAGGCAGCTCTGGCTAACTATATATACATACGAAATCCAAATACACAGGAAACTGACCCACACATCATAAAAATCCTGTCTTGAGCACCTAAGAACACAACACAAAAAGAAAACCAAGTGTCAAAGATCAATGCTCTGCTTTCACTTATGCAAATTAACCTTGGCTCTCTTTTCTCAAGCGCTGTGAGAAACGATACAGTGGAAATACAGCATTTTTCAATTCCTTTGAATTTTCTGTTAACTCTTTTACTGATACATTTGGTCTCCTAAAGAGAAAAAGCATATGAAATAACAATTTGATTAGGTAATATTTTAGGACCTTTCTTCACCTCCTTTTTCTCTCTGATTTCTTTTTTTAATTACCTACTGATCTGTGTGTTGGGGTTTTTTTCTGTCATTATTGAAATAGAGAAGACAGTGATGATACTAACTCATCAGCCAAATAAAAAATTTTCACATCAATTTATGCCATTACAACCTGTTCTCAAATGAAATCCTTTAGTAATAGCAAAATAGAAACATAGAATCCGTAATAAACACTGGTGATGGTACCAAACAGAAATAAAGGGTGGAGACTGATGGGAAGAGGCAGACATGTCAGAAAAATGATTTCTGAAATGACAAAATTGTGGCTTGGCTGAGACAATGGGGTATGAAGTAGATGAAAGTAAAGGCTAACAAAGGTGTGTTATAAGGGCTAAGGAGAAAGTAGGATATTAAGAGGTTAAAAAGCTTGATAAGAATGGGAGAAGCATGAAATAAAATTGTAAGATATGGGAGAGCACTGCAGAGATATTTTGCTTGGGTTACCCAGCAGGAGGCAAAAATCAGTGCTAGGAATTGACTAGACCAATAAACAAAAAATAACTTTGTTCAAAAAAATCTTGTTCAGAAACAGGTTTAAGATTTTTACGCATAAAGCAATCATTTTGGGAAATAACTAACCATTTAAATGGCAGTCACATTGCAACATGTCAATTGCCAGAGATTCTAGAAAACTCTGATGTTTATACACATAAACACACAGCAGGAAACTCTAAGCTGAACTTCTTTGATATGATGTTTAATGTGAAACCTTAAGAAACTGTACCCCATTACAAACTTGTAGCTTGAAATTCTTAATTTATTCTTTCTCATATCTTTTATCAACTCTGCCTTCTACTTTTCCTTATCAATATATTCAAGTTTAAGTAGAAATTGAAACCTAATTCAAAACACCATCAAAAATATACCTCACATTGCTCTTCCCATGATCAAAGCACATAGGATTACTCCTGTAGGGCAATGCTAGCAGAGTCCTTAAGAAAGTTTAGGAGCCACACTAAACTGTGCAAAGACATTTCCACCCCTTTTCTACTGTGCTAGAGAATGACTTTACAGTTTGACAATTTATTTCAGAGAATATCAGACTGTATATAAATTTCAGTGAAAATATAGTTTAAGCTGTGAATACTAACAGGCAGTAAAGAATTGGGTGTATGTGATTGTCCAAAACAGCTTTTAATTAATAAAGTCCTCTCAGTATGAAGCCTGCTTCTTCCTAGATGCAACTTGTATGGGCTAGTTTTACATTTTTTAAGTGTCTGGGCTAAACAGAATTGGTATATCCTGTTTCTTCCATTTAATACAGAGTCATGAGGCAGGGTGAATTAGGAGCCTAAATATGCATGCTGTTTCTGCACATAGGCTGCTTAGAGCATACAGAGGCTGGGAAAACTGTATGGGGCTGTCTTCTTCTGGAAAGAGGAGCTGGCACCAAAAGAAGAGTTCCCAAAAAGAAGCAGTCTTTGAAGGACAGATTGGAGGAAAGATCTCAGAAGTGGGTGCAGATCCTGAAGATGAGGTGGGTGCCTGAAGCTGGATGTCAGAGGATGCCTGAGGACCCTGGCTGGTGATGCCCAGGACGGGTAACTGTGAGCAGTGTCAGAGGTCGAAAAAGTCAAGTGTTCATTCCTCACACATATTCCCTTCTAGACCCTTCACCATCCTTGTTGCCCTCCTTTGGATGTTCTCTAAAAGCTTTATATCTTATATTGTGTTGTGCCAAACTGCACACAGGACTTGAAGTAAGGACACACCAGCACAGAGAAGTTGTATTGCAGTAAAGTGTAAAAAGAAAATAACTGTAAGGATGTAAGAAGTAAATACTGTGAGGAAAATGCATTACAGAAATTCTTTGGACTCAAAATACTGGGATAGTTCAATAGAAGTTAGCTGTTGACTGTATGAGCTATAATTACAGATGAGAGGAAAAAAACACCGAACATCAAGCTTTTAGAACACTTTGGTAGAATGTTTGTCAACGAAATATCTCAAAAACTAACAGCAGATATGTATGACAAAAGTCAGCTTGATGATAAAGTGTCCAGATTGAATGAGGAAGCTAGCTAGTCCTATGCAGGAGGAGTATGTCTTGATAATACTGAGGAAAAATTTCACCCCATGACCAAATCTGTTCAAAGCTGGTATGCAAGCAAGAAATGTAGTTAGGCATCAATGACTACATTTCTGATACTTTAGATTGCAACCTTTGGCATGGACTTTGTTATTTAAATGTTATATTTCACTCTTGCAGAACACCATAAATGTCCATAGTAACTGGGAGCAATGATGCTTTGTGAACCATGCTGCAAAGAAAATGGAAATGGATGTTAAGCAGGAAGGATGCAGAAAGAATAGCTCAAAAGAAAGAAACAGAAATTTTACACTAAAAAGTAAGGAAGAAAATGTAAAAATCACATTGGAACAAAACAGGAATGGCTATTGTTCCAACAACCTTCCCTAATATGTAAAAGTCAGCTGGCCATAGTACAATATCCCACAAAGTTATCCTGCCTAGTATTTAAGGTCTTTTTTTTATAAAAGTAAGGAGTAGAATGACCACTGACATGAGAATAAATTGACCAGGGATTCTGTGCGTATCCATCTCTGTAATGTAGAAGGAACAGCTTAGTAAAGTGTAAGGAAAAAAAAATAGTTTTGAAAGGAATATTTATCAAACCTAATGGATTGATTCCATTTAAACTCCTCATTTTTTTTCAGTAAATTCCCTCTGATTCCAAATGTTGTGTACCACATGTTGCTTACTCTATGACAGACAAACAATCAATTTCTTTGCAGCAATATAAATGAGTATCACCAAGTTAAGCGTGGCTAATGAAACTTTGTTTATTATTACTACTATTACTCTCTCAGGCCTGTAACCCCTTCTAACACACTTGCTTAATATATCAAGGTGATGTACACTTGAAGTTTTGCTTTCCAGATATGCTTGCATTTTTATTTAACCTCATGTCTGTGATTAATGGAATGTGCTATTTCTGTTTTACTGTAATGGATGGCTATGTTGGAGCAATACACAAGTTAGTAATAACATCTCATTCCATGGAAGACATTATAACAAAAATTCATAGATGAACCAGAGCTGACAAATGCATTTTTACCCTGTATTTATTTATCTCTTTCTCTTTGACATCTCTCTATAGCCTAAGTGGCTTTCCCCGTAAAATCCCACTGGTAGCACTTCTTCTCAAAAGTTCACTTCTAACTGCCCCAGGGATTACATTACCCCAAGAACAGAGCTGCTATATTCCCAGACTGTATACGAAAGTGCAGATACAAATGTGCAATTTCTTCATTTAGAAGCCAATTTTGCACTTCAAAGGAATAAGAAAAGTATGTCATATCCCTTGCTTACTAAAATGTTAAAGCATTTTTTATCCTGAAATGAAAGAATTATTGAAATCCTTTTGCTGACATATATCAAGCATTACAAAAAGATAATGTGACTTGCCATTTTTGCATTCATGGGCTAATTCATGTAGTTACATGAATATAGAGAGGACCACATTGACAAGACAGAAGATGCATCCTGAATTCACATATGAATTTATCTGTAGCTGTGTTTATACTTAAAACAGCAAACATATTTACAAAAATATTTATGACTATAAAAGGTGTTTTTAATGTCCTGAAAGAAGATACTTCTAAGTCAAATACAAAATGCTTAACTGATCCAAATTATACAAAAGTGAAATTCTTGTCATCCAACCACAAATGAATACTGTATAATTGGAATAAGTTCAGGAAAGAATTATCAGAAAGACAAGGAGTTTCTTTTATAACCAAAATAAGATTTTTTTTTTTTAATGATAGTACTTTATAAGATTTTACATAATTTCTCATCCAGGAAAGAGATACCTATTGAAATGTAATCTATGCTGCCTAGAAGTTATGACAAACATGACTAAAGAATGATGATTTCACTTTTCTAGTAGCATAATGGGCTTCAAAAATAATAATGAGCAGTAGGCTTAATATAAACAAAAGGAAGTACTTTCCCATACAACCACAGCATATAGTTAAACTGGGAATCTGATTGTCAGAGGAATTGAAAAAAAAACCCGCTACAAATGAGTACAGAAATAGATTTTTCAAATTCTTGAAAAATAGATTCTCGGCAACTATAAACAAAAGTTTTAGATGAAACCTTGGGAATGGGAAGTTCATAAGATAGAGATTGATTGGAAAGGAAAAGGAAATAGCAAGGAGAACATTATCCCCTATGGAACTGACAACCCTACATGATTCACAACTGTTATTGGTGTCATTAGAAAAATGATACTTTCCTAGGGAAACTCTGACCCTATATTGTCATTCTTCAGCCATTCCTTCCACTCTCTGTTGCACCTATGTTTTGTATCTTCTTCCACTTCAAATTTTATCAGTAAAGGATTTTTGCTTAGTTCCACAGTAGTACTTGGAATTCATTCTATGATGACTACACTATCTATAGCACCAAACATTTGTAGAGCATGATTTAGAATAGAGCATCCTACATCAAAAAATTGTAACTTTTATGAAGCGAATGGAAAATCAAGGTCCTAAACAGGTTTTGGACATCTAAGGATAGAGAAATACATATAATAATGCATTCTTCAGGTCTTTTTTATAGGAACAGGTCCAGGCTTTGCATCAAAACAACTGTGCGATTGTCAAAATCAGTTTTGACTGTGTTATGCAGATCTATTTTTTCCCTCAGAATTTCCTTGAAACTTAATGCTTTATGAGTGTTGTATTTGTCCTTTTGATTATACTCAAAATTATTCACAAATTTAAATGTTATTCTAAAACACTCTGAATGAAAAATCTTCAGTATTGTTTATTATTGAAATTAATGCTACAATTAACATAGAAATACTATAAAATTACCTCAAGGTTTTGGAAGAATTTTAAACAGTCTTAACTGTTATCTAAAGGTCACAATGGCTTAGCTGGAAATTACAAACAAGTTGCTAATCATGGTCACAAGCTCTATGGGATATTCTCTAAGGGATTTTGAAAGCTGTCAAGGACTGCAAATATTTTTATGACATTTAAAGTTGTCTTGTGAAAGAGATATAGCATTAAGTTGTCTGCTTTTAAAATGAAATTAATTTGATTGGTGTACTCCCATGACTCTCATCTCTATTCTAACATGCACTATATTTTATAATACAATGGCCTCTGGAAATATACACAGTGTGTGCTTCTGTTGTTGAGACAGCATGTGATAATGCTCTCTGGAGTGTGCAATTTTCTAATAGAGCCTGCCAGAATATAAACTTGCTTGGATATTGTCACAAGTCTAAGTGTAAGTAGAGTTTTTTTGGATTTTGCTATTGACATCCAAAATTTTCCTAGGTTAATTGCAAAAAAAATATTTCAGAAAAACTCTAATGTACTCTGAGCTTTTTTTTTTGACAGTTGTGACAACCTCAAAAATACATTTTTCTTCTAGGGTTAAAGCACAAAAATATGCCAGCTTAATTAGGAATTAAAGTGCATATAAAATTACAGTGTCAGCATTTGAGTCTTTAGACATCTTCAGGTTTATCCACATTTGTATTTTGAATAAAATATATTACATTCTTCATAATGAATGTTAATGTACACCATTCTCCAGTATTTTGTAAATTAGCCATTGATGCAAAACAAGCATATAGATAAAAGTTACTAGTAATGGCAAGCAGCCTTTTCATGGGCAAAATATGTGCAAACATTTTTTATCATGAGAGATAAATTGTCAGTGGAATGGAAGAGGTAAGATTCTTTAAAAGATGCTTCAGATCAACTGAAAACTATCTTTGGTCAACTGTGATTTAGAGGCATGTGCACCAGATGCCTGTGGGACATCTCATAGCATTTTTTTTTTTTTATTGACTGAATGGATGTTAAAAAAGGATTCATCTCTGTAGGTACAAAAATGCTGTTAGTGAGGATCTTCTTGTTATTTTTCTAAGTCCGTGAGAGACTTTTCTCTCTCACAGAAGAGGTAGCAGGGAATGTAAACAACCAAGCCACCTGCAACCTTGGAAAGTCTTGTTTATGGTATAGTAGAAAATATTTTGATAATGGATGTTTTAGGATTTTGGCCAATCACCCCCAAGGGGTGGCTGGTCCTTTGTCCAATTAGACTATGAAGAAAAAAGTCTATAAAAGAGTTCGTAAAATAATTAAATAAATCAATCTTGCTGCACAATTCCTGCCTGCTGGATCTTCTCTCCTCCTCCTCCCTATAGCTGCGGGACACGGTGATATACTGTAGGAACCAGGCCTGCGGTAATACATCTCTGTTCTAGAGGCTGGACTTTCTAAGGTGGGTCTGTGGAAGACATACATGCTGTCAAGTCTTTTTCTACATCTCCCTGTTTTAACTCTGCTGGAGATTGGCAATTCTTATCTACAGGGCTTTAGGAAAAAATCAAATTTGTGTAGTCATTTTTTTTGCTAGTCTCATTGTTAGAGTGAATCCAACATCCCTTATGTTTTATGTGCTTAACAAACATCTTCCCAGTGCATTTAGGTGCAGCAAAATTCTTGACAACCTTTTAAGAATAAATACCTGAGATTAACCTGTTTGTTCTTACTTCAGAAATATTCTGATTTCTTCTTTTCTTTTAAACAATAAACATACTATTCAGGCAAAGTTTAACTAATGCCTTACTTCGCTGACTTACTAACTAAAGAAAGCCTCAACACTACACAGAAGCCTTGTGGTTCTACTTCATGAATAAATGAACAAGCTCTTTCAGACAATCCCAAGCCTTGCACTTTGGGATAATGATTTCAGTGAATATACTGCTGCTACTGATGGCATAGATGATAACAAAGTTCTCTCTTCAAGATACATAAAAGGCAGTTTTGGTTCATGATCTGTCAGCAGCTGGGATTTAAGGTCCCTTCCTGTATGTTTGCTTCATGCATGGCTGACTTTGATGGGTTTTTTTCTGTATGATATTAAAAAGCAAATGTTGCTGTAATTTTATTTGGTTTTTTCAGAGTACATAAATTAGACACTATGTGAGTGAGAGAGGCTGTGTATTTGAATTAAAAGCTTTCATCTGGCATAAACAAATGAAAATGTCACTCCTCCTGGCTGGAAAGGCTAGTAAAGGACAGTAGTTTTCAAAAAAAACCATTGCAGATTCTTTCAAGAAACACCTTGATACACTGATAAATCAGGGAAGAACATTCGTATAATTCAAGTAAAAAATATAACTTCAAATGGTATCTTTGCATCCCATATAGTACATCTAACCAGAGCATAAATCTTGGAACGATTTTTTTTTTTTGTTGTTAAAAGGATATAGATAAATATGGATATTTAAGAGTGAGAACATTTTACATAAGTGAGGGAAGTAGCAATGTTAAGCAGCGGTTAACAATATCTATTTGCTCTGCCAGGAATACACCTGTGACAAAAGGTAAACTGATTACTTCACCTACCTGTCAAATGCCCCATTCTGTCCAACACTGGAATCTGTGTAAGTGAAGATAAAAGCTCACAACATGAAGACTGGCCAAATTCTCAGCCTGAAGCTAAATACATCATGACATACACATCATCATGCCTTGCCCAAAAGAGAAGAAATTAGACCAAATGCAAAATAAAGTCCTAATTGAATACACCAAAAAGTAAAATAAGCATAAAATACTGAGTCCTGATTATATCAGTACAGCTGTGGCATAGTCTTATTAATATAGGAAGCATTATCTAAAAATATGAGTGACACAAAGGAGAATATTTGTTAGACAAAATGATATGACTGGAAAATCCAAAATGCTCCATGATACATAAGTTTTTCTTATTTGGTTACTGAGAAATTCAAGCAATACACAGGATCTGAGGAGATTTTAAGCTCTGAACTTCATTTCCAACTTGCTGCCTTTTTATTGAGATATATTATAATGCAGACACAGGGCTGAAAGCTATAATCTGACAACATACTGAGTACCCATCCCTTAGAGAAACATGAGGTCATTGCTCTCTCTGATTCAACCCATGTGAATCAAATATTTACATATGTTTATGCTCTGTGACTAGTTAGTTCCTTTAAGTGAGCTGTCTATGAAGCAGATTGTCCACACTTTTCCTTATCAACATTTGAGCTCAGTTTTGGGGTGCTGTGTTTATGTAAATTGACAATTAGATCTGAAGTTTTCTTTTTATAGATGAACATTAAAAGCCTCTGTTTTGCTCCAGTTTCCCAAGAGGAGGGTGAGACAAGAGGCAGTGATCTCTAACACTTGAGTGGGGTTTGGTCTCCTTCTTTCTTCCAGACAGAAGAAAGCCCAAGATGTGTGACTCAGGTATTTTTTTCTTGGCTTCCTCATGCATGATCACAGAATCACAGAATATGTTGAGTTGTAAGGGACCCACTAGGACCATCAATGTGATGGTGGGAAATTTAAGTTTTGAGTTTCAAAGTCTGTGAGATGTCATGTGAAGAAGGGTAACTTTCCTGCTTAAAACAGCTGCTGTATGCAGCTGCTGAGGTAAAACAGAGCAACCTGATTCCCCTTGGATCTGCTCCCTGGGATTGTGTGGTACCTTCATAGAAATATATTTCATCTTCCCCTCTTGGCTATTGTGTTTGCCCTTACACCAACACACTGCACGGATGAGACAGCCATGGAGTTTGGATTACCTCGACAGAGGTTTTTGTTTTCTCCTCCAGCAAGTTGGCAGTCTTGCTTTCTCAGTAGCAACTGTTGCAATTATGGTGGGTGACTTGTTCTTGTAGGGTCAGACAAAGCTTCATCTCATTTTGACCTTTGATGAAATGAATCATGTCATATATTTCACATGTGCCCTTTCCAGATATGTGATGGCAATCTATCTGACAGAGACATGGAGGAAAGGACAAGACAAAATAATAACTGATGTTATCAGCAACAGCAGGAACAGAAGATCACAGTTTTTTTAGGTTTTCCAGCAACATTTTCTGAGACAGCAAGCATGTATTGTTTGTATAATACACAAAACCTTTTTTTTTCTGGAGTGAGTTAAGCCACTAAAAGCAAAAAAATATTATATGCCACTACACACCTTATCTCATTTTTTTATCTCCTTTCTCCCTCTGCTGTAACAAAGACTTTCAGTGATTCTGTTTCTGGAAAATTCATCTGACTTCAATAAGGTAGCATAAAGGTTTCTCAGCAATTATGTAAGAGCATGTTGCTGAGTTCAACCCTGATGAACACAGCAGGTCTGAAGTTTATGTTTTGTAGAAGCAGTAAGAAAAGCATAAGCATAACCTAAGTACAACGTTTTCACTTTATAACAAAAATGGACATAGATCTGCAAACAATCTGGATTCTTCTGAGGTGTTCTTGAGGAAAATTTGCCAATAATTTATCCAATAGTGAAACAAATGTCTTTGCCAATGACTTGAACAAAAGGGAACCAATTCAGTATAAAACTTATTGATGCAAGTAAGCTTGGTTGAGCCTTGGGAAAAAAAATTTTTTTTTTTTTCAGAAATAAGCACAGTGGTGTGAATGTGTGAAATAGTCTTACAAAGAAGTTGCCAAGTGTCTATGCAAATAGGTGTTTGTATCAATGTGATTCCTAATATGGTCTGTCTGCATGTTGCACACAAAGTGCACATATTTTTCCATGGCATTGTTCTTGCATGTCTGTGCATTGAATATTCTTGTGTTAGCCTGGTACAAGTGGTTACAACATTTTGTGGTAGTTCTTGAGTCTGAGTATGTACATAACCACACCCCTGCCCTGTAGCAGGGTGTAAGCTGCTGTGCATTGGGCTTTCTCTAGATGTGCAATAGATTTTTCCTTCTTGCTCCATTTTCTCATTTTCTTGGTAATAAACCTAGACACCTGACCTGGTGGGCATAGAAATATTCAACGTTTCTGTACATTCTGTCTGGGGTTACTTTTTGTATTTTAGATGAGGTTTCATTTTCAAAAAACTTTCCTTCATTTTAGAGAAGATAAAACTTTTTGCCCAGTAATCCAAGTGGGGAGACTGAATTTCTCTTTATGGAAGAAATTGAGGAAAATGAAAGGACACAGTTTAAATACTATGATCATTATTTGTGTCACTAGGTCTTTTATTGTCTTCATCAGTACCTGATAAAAGTCCTCCTCTCTGATTTTAAAACCATGATCTTTAATATGCAATAAAACTGATCTCCAGATGATGACTGTGTAGTTTGGAAATACAGCACAAAGTAAATTAAATAAATGTCCATTTGAAGACTTCAGGGTTAGGTAATTTTTTTCTTCAGTATCTTAAAAACAATGCCTGCATTTTAAGCAACTAAATAATAAAAATTTTTGAACAGAATTAAATCCAAAGCATAAATGAAGCATATAGGCTAAAAAAAAAAAAAAAATCTATTTATTATAAGCACTGTATACTCACCAAAATATTTCTGAAATTGTTTTCTGTGAGCTTGTCATAACTATAATATCTGGTATGAGCATGTTTTGAATTTCATTAAGACTCTTAGTGTTCCCATTCCTAATCTCAGATTGATAACAGTGTTTCATCTGGAAAGGATATTATACAACATCTTGCCAAAACCAGGTGATTTATTTGTCCAATGTCATAAAGGAAGTCAAAGGAAAAGCCAAAGGAAAACTGTCTCTATTACCTGCCTCTATTACCTACCTTATAAAATTCTGACTCTCTTACCTACCTTTACAAATTAAGGCATATATCTGTGCAAACATTTAAAACTTTATTTAGATACTATCTCAGGGGTGAATAACTATTGATTCCAGATTTTGTCTCCTCACAAGCAATAGAGGTTGTATTTTGAACCAATGAAATTACTTTCTATTTGTAACTGCTTTAAATACTTTTATGAAGTTATTTTACATGTTCGGTTGGCAATATTTCCATACCCAAACACAGAAAGGGAAGTATTACATTTTCTGTTGTGTTCTTTTCTTTCTCTGCCTCTGTCTTTTGGTTCTTTTACTCAGAGTTCAGATTGAAACGCAGGTGATGTGGAATTCTTCTTCAGATGCAGATGTTTATTATTTCTTATCTATAGTGCAGCTGCACAGGATGTGCCTCTAAGTTAACAAGGTGAAAATGGCCCCAGAGTTCTACCTTCCAAGGTCTTTTAAAGCCTGAATTACCCAATTATGGAATGCCAACTAATTTGTTTTTACTTATAATCCAATAACTAATCGTTCATGTTCCACACTGCGGGTTTTTGAACCAATACCAGATCACCCAGGCTTGTGAAGAAGAAGGAAGAAGAAAGAAGAACTAACCTACACCCAAAATCCTCCACCTTGTTACATGAATATTACTATATCCCAGAAAACTAAATTTTCTACATCTCTACATATTCCACCCACTGATATAACTTTAATTACACAGCAACAATCTCAGTGCTATCACAGAACTCGGGAAGCTTTTCCCAAGGCCTGGGGTCAAATACAGTGTGCTTCTGAGGATCATTGCCTGTCAGCACTGAAAGACTGAAATTCTCTGAACCCGGGGTTCTAACAGGGAAGTGCTTTAGAAAATGGCCAATGTTTCACAGAAGATATGTACCTTTATATATGCAGAAAAAAAAGTATAAATTATTCAGAAATGCAGTACTGTATTATTATAGTTCTCATAGAGTCATTGAAACTTTAAGGTTGGAAAAGACATCCAAGACCATTGAGTCCAACCTTTGACTGAACACCAACGCGTCAACTAAACCAAAGCACTAAGTGCTATGTCCAGTCGTTTCTTGAACACATCCAGGGATAGTGATTCCATCACTTCCCTGGGCAGCCCATTCCAGTGCTTCACTACCCTTTCAGTGGGAAAATTCTGCATGTTCATAACTAGACAGATGAAATACATAAAAAGTGCCAGCATAATCACTTCTATCAAGAAAAATGAAACATTTACAATGTTCAAATAGGTACCATGCTTAATTTTTTTCCTTTTACAAATTGCACAAATTAGTTGCCTGCAGAGAGGGATATTTAACCAATTTCAAGAAGGAGCTGACAGGGGAAAAAAAACCTGTTTAGTTGTGGAATGAACACTCTAAGAATCAGATCAAGAAACATACCTCTCTTGTCCTGAGGTACAAAAGATTTTTGTCAGAACAGAGTATGCTAAAGGCATTGCTAAAACCAGAAGTATACACTATAAATCCTGTGTGAAAGAACTGACCTCAATTCTGTTTCTTTCAAAGTAGGAACTATCATGGGAAATGTGGGAGAGGAATAAGCTCATCTACAAATGTGAAATGTGAAAGAATGAGCTGTGCAAGAGAGTAATAAGTTAGATGAAGTATTTCTGAGCTTTGAAATCTCAAAAGGATATGCTTATATGCTTAAAATAATTTTCTAAATAAATACAGAAATACCAATATTTTCAGCTTCATTCTTCTAAAAAGATGCAATTTTATTGAAAAAACCCAATCCCCATAATATTTATTTGAGACTGTAACCTTTTGTGAAACTATGTGTGAGGTCAATAAAATGTTTAAATTCAAATATGCTAAACTCTAATTCAAGAAAGAAAAATTGAATTTCAAGTGATTTTGTGACACAGATTTTAAATATCTTACTGCAAGTCTTTGATATTCTGTATGGAAAAGGCATAGCATCATATAATTAGTATCTTTTACACTTTGAGAGACATTAACAAGTCATTCTTACTTAATGTCTTTGTGATGGATGAAACCTTTCTTTATGGGAAGCCATCATATTCCTTATGTAAATAGCAATGCTTTTTTCCTATTAATAACTGAAATCTACCTAATGGAACTAGATGGAATTTTGTGAGTTCTGCACATGGGAACAACCTAGTTCTGTACCTTCAAGATGTCCTTCTTGAAGAATGGCCAGCATCCCTTGATATTTGGCAGTCATGAAGGCATTTTGCCCTTCATGACTGCCCCCCAAGGGACTCTGTCAACAGGCTCCTAAGCAGGCCAAAGTTTGCCTTCTGGAAGTCCAAGGTTCTGCTGAGCACCTCCTTAGTTCCATGACTGCCAAGAGGTCTCCAAGCACCACATCCTTCACCAGTCCTTCTCTATACACGAATACCAAGTCCAGTGGGTACCTCCCCTAGCTGGCTCCTTCACAGCTGTGTCTGGCAGTTGTCTGCCACACACTCCAGGAACCTCCAAGGCTGTGTTCTCTGCTATATTTCCAGCAGACATCTGGTAAGCTGAAGTCCCCCCACCAAGGGCCAGAGACTGTGAGACTTCTCCCAACTGCTTATAAAGTATTTAATCTGCCTCTTTGTCCTGCTTGGTTGTTCAGTAACAGAATTCCATCAGGATACCTGCCTTGTTGGCCTTTTGTAAGACCTGTCACAAGTGATGATTCTTTTCTTGTCCAGGGAAAGCAGCTCTAAAAATCAAGATTTAAAGTGGATTATGAATTTCAAGGGAAGTTTGAGCTGATACAGAGGCTTTGATATGCTCTCTGACATAAAAAATCCCAACTGAGCAAGCATATGCACTTTTCAGTGACTCTAAAGGAGAAAAAAGGCTTTTTTTCAGCTCTGGACAGCTTACAAAGCTGTCCTGAATCTTGTTTTGCTTTGTTTTGTTTATTTTTGTGGCACATCACCTAGAGTATATTAACTTTTTCTCACTTTCTCACTTCTTCTCACATAATGTCTGCATGTTACTATTTTTAAACCACAATTATAGCACAAGCAAAGACAGCTGTGACAAATTAACCATAGCCTGGTATCTAGAGTTTGTTTATTAAGACATTCCTTTGATTTGTGTACTTTTAGTGAAGTGGAGAGCTAGTATAACATCATTTCACAAGAGACCTCTGAACCCCTTTGCAGAAATTTCAGTACAGACACCTCCATAATGCCAAAAGGGTTTTAAAACATCACAATACAAAGGATAATGTGGAATACACAGCTTCCAGACCCAAGGAAATTACACTGCTTCTCTGTCCTCCATGGTAACATGTTAATTTGCAAAATTTTCTATGCTTTCTCCACAAACATAACTATAATGATTAGTAATAACAGCAATTAAGATTTTTAATAGAAATAAGGAAGCATAGTTCATAAAAACAGAAGATTTTATTCTGCACACAGCAATTACTCCTGTTGTCAGCAAGACGAAAATTTACTACCCCAGGAAGTCATAAAGTGTCTGATGCATTCTTACACAACACAGTGTGAGCTGCATCTGAATGAGACTGTCCTTTCCAATAGCTTCACCCTCACCCTGCACTACACCATACAAGCCTACATCTGTGCCATACTACCTGAGGCTTTTGTACCATGCACAGACAAGCTAAGTAGCACATCAGCACTTATTTATGATTAACTTCAAGGTTGGAAGAGTTTCTACCTATTTTAATCAAGGGGGTCGTTCATTGTTTCAGACAATACATTAAGAAGTGTGTTTGGCATGACTGCTTTTTCTCTCATGCCCAAATAGCCAATGGCGCAGTTAAATGTTTTGTTATGTCTCTTAGGAAGAGTCTAGCAAAGCTATGAAAAGGACGCTTACTTGTCTCCCAGGCCCATGAATACGCTATTTGTGAAGGTGAAGAATAGGTGCAATACACCATCAGTTAGAAGAAAAAGGACAGCCTTATCCAATACTAAGTTCAGGAACAATACAAATGATTGAAATTTCTGCAAAACCTTAATGCAATGGCTGAAATGCTTGGCAACAAGGTAAAAGAAGAAAAATTTGCATTTGAAGCTACATTCTGCTAAGGGCTTGCAATTTTGCCATAGAATTCAATCCCGTCATGGTGGTGAGTCCTGGTTTTGACTAGGATAGAGTTAATTTTCTTCACAGTAGGTACAAAGCTTTGGACTTGTGCAGAAAACAGGGGTCAATAACACAGGCATGTTTCCATCACTGTTGAACAGCTCTTTCATAAGTACTTGCCTGACCTTGCCAGAGAGGAGGCTGGGGGTGCACAAAGAGCTGTGAGGTGACAGAGCCAGGACATCCAATCCTCACTGACCAAAAGGATATTCTTCACTATATGGCATCATGCTCAGCATATAGAGCTGGGGTAGAAAGGAGGAAGAGGGGACATTTGGAGTGATGGTGTTGGTCTTCCCAAGTCACCATTAAAGGTGATGGAACCCTGCTCTGCTGAAGATGACTGAATACCTGCCTGCCCATGGGAAGAGGTGAATGAATTCCTTGCTTTGTTTTGCTTGTGTGTGCAGCTTTTACTTTACCTATTAAACTGCCTTTATCTCAACCCACAAGATTTCTCACTTTTATCTTTCCAATTCTCTCCCATATCCCACTTGAGGATATTGAGTGAGGAGCTGTGTGGGGCTAAGTTGCTGGCTGGAGTCAAACCATGACATGGGGTGAGAAAAAAAATTATCCAACACCCTGATATAACAAGGTAATGACATCTGCATGATGTTAATGTAACATCCTAATATTGAAGATTTGTTGCAATTTATGACTGCAACTCTTCAACGACACTAGTTGCTGAGCTACTAGTAGCCAATTTGGACCAGAATTCAGAAGTATCTTTATTAGCTATGGATATCATGTCAGCCAATATGGGTATTTACTGTCAGAGATTCTAGGTTTTAGTACTTCTGTCTCTGTCTGAAAAGCCTGTACATGTGTGGACCAGCACTTGAAGAGAAAAAAGAAATCTCCCATTCTTAGCCCAGTCTGTATCACCTTTCTGAAAGTTAATACATATGGGAAAGTTCAATTGACAGAATCGTACAATATCCAGAGTTGGAAGGGACCCACAAGGATCATCCAAGTCCGAGTTCTGGCCCTGCACAGGGCAACTTCAAGAATCACACCATGTGCCTGAGAGTGTTCTACAAATGTTTCTTGAACTTCACTGGTGCTGTGACCACTTCCCTGGGGAGCTTGTTCCAGTGCCCAAATAAAAAATTACATTTAGAAGTATCCGCACAGATAAACAGAAAGTGATTCTTTGAAGTACAAATACCTATATCCTTTATTTTAGTGTCAGATGGATACTACATATTGAACATTCTTAGAATTCCTCTCTGTTCTGACAGACTTAACAATAGACATTAATGATTGATCTCTTTAAATCACTTACATAGAGAAATTTCCTTACAGGATCCAAGAGATCAAGTCAGAGTATTCAGGTACAGTGTTTCATCAAAGTGAATTATAGATTAAACAAATAGAACCTCAGGGTTTTTTTCTGACCTTTTACTAAGGAAATGCATGTTCATTCAGTGGAAGCTTGTCTCTTACCCATTGATTGCTCACCTTTTCTTGTAAACTTTGTTTATTTTGTTAGGGCTTTTGATCAACACAGCACAAGGCAACCATAAATTCACTAAAATTATCAAGAAAAAACCCCCAACTTCTTTTACAGATAAAGCTTTCTAAATCAGTAGTGGCATACAAAATGGTGATAATAGAGTAGTATTTGGAATTAAGTTCTTGTTTAGTCAAGTTCCATGAATATATCGAAAGGCGGATCCTGAAGATGCCCTACCTTCCACCAATCACAGAGCTTCCTAAAGCTCTCAGGCTGCCTGCCTTTTGAATTAATTTCAGGACATGAGCCTTCTACTAGAACATGAATGATCAGATTGGCCAAGTTGTACAAAGATATGTGGGAGTTTGAGGTGCAAATTCTGCCTCATTAGAGATATTTCTAATTGATGCACATGAAGAAAAAACCAAAAAAACCCTTTCCTAGAGGCACAAGGACTTTTCCACTTTTACACAAATAGTCCTCATTCACACAGGAAGACCCTAGCTGTCTTTCTCTGTTCTCTAGGTGTGGGGAAACACAAAAGGTGGAAAGTATTTTAGGTGTGAGAAATAAAAGCAGGCTTCAGAAAATAAAGCAAAAGGATTTAGGATACAGCTTTTCCTGTGAAAACTAGAAGATACAGTTATGCAGCACCAAGGACATTTAAACAATGGTTAGGGTTTCTAGCTTTGGCCTAGATAGATTTTGGAGTTGCAAAAAAAATATGCTTAGCAAGATAGATAAGTTTAAGCCTTATAATGGGATATTGTGCATTGTTATGTCAAGGCATAACAAGCCAGTATTGTATTCAACAGTTGTTCGTGTGCTATCATGAATTGGTTCAGACTGTTACTGTCTGTAACTTTTAGAAGCATGCTGATTGGCTAAGAAGCTTTTAAAAATGCTTTGCAGTTAGGAAGTTGTTGGGTGTTTTTGGCAGCGTGAGCTTCGTACCGACTTTGTCTCAACTCAGTGTGTGAGACTGATAATGGAATAAAATAGTAAAAGGCTCCTGGAGCGCCTGACCAGGCTCTCCGTCCCATTTGTCAACAAAGATGCCGACATCTAGGCACCAGTTTCTGGAATATTTTGAATCTTTTTCTGATTATACGTTCAATTATTAGAGGTTTGGTTTTCTTTAATCTATGGTGTGTGGTATATTCACAGTTTATCATACAAGCAACATCCTTTTTCTGAGTGCATATTATTTTTAGCTTATTCACCCTAATTGTTTTTAATAGCGACCTCTGTGAAGTTTCTTATTTTATCAGATTGATTCTGAAGTGTCTTTAATTTACTGCACTAAGATAATATAATGTCTGTCACTTATTATCACCTTATATTCAGGTTTTATCTCAGCTTCCCAATATTAAATCCAGGTTTTGAAATTTAGTACCCAATGAGGGCAGTACAACCTGAATCATGCATGCTTTAAAAACAGCTGATGAGTTCTTAGTTAAAAGTTATTACAGATGATGCATTAAACTTGTAGTCTCTAAACAATAGCACTCAATTTCTTTGCTGAACAAAGAAATTTATAAAATAGTGAGAAAAACTTCTTAAAAAAGTTAAATCTCCTATTTGAGCACTAGACTAACTCAGTTTTTCTCAGGGTTGCATATCCAAAAATTATAGTAAAAACCAGTAGCACTGCCAGGGTATACACAAACTGGGTGTTATCACTGTATACAACTTAAACAAAGAGGCCTCATTAGCTACAGCAACTTACATACACTACATCTAGCCTATTCTGACCGTTTACCAAATATTTAATGTAGTAAAAGGTATGTTAATTTTTTATCATTTCATTGTATTTGTTCTCATTTTCATAAAGGTACAAGGAATGACCATTACATAAATTCTTTTGCAAAGTCTAACAAATTATTTTCATCACAGGATGTCATATTTTCTTCCTATATTTTTTATCTTAAACAATCAAGTTTTCTAAACATCTAGTTGCAGACAATTATTAAAATAATACACAAATTGCCATATTATCAAAAAATTCCTCACTATCTCCAGGAAATATCTCATCTTAAAAGCCAGTATTCTAAACAAACACATAGACAGCAAACCTATAGAAAATTATATTAACATATTATTCTACTTGCACAGCTTTACAGCTCTGCAAATCATATCACTATGGAGTACTGAATAATTTTGCAACAGTACTGAATTCCATTACAAAGCCTTCATTACTGGATTATTGGCCCATTAAAGCTACCAACACATTATTCTTGAATAATCACCATAATGATGAGCCTCTACCCTAAAACATAATGACGTGTGTATGCCCTGCAGAAATAATAAAATAACAAATTAATGTCTACTAATATAACAAAGTACTAAATGGAGTTGACAACAATCAGTAAAAAGACTGGCATGCCTGTATAGTATTCCCTAAAGCAATGAGAACAATAGGTGAAAAATTTGTTTTAAATACACTGTATCTTAGGGAAGATAGGAAGAAGCAAAAACCCCATCATCTGTAATATCCAGCCATGGAGGTACAACTGTGTAGTGCCTGTATGTTTGTATAAAAAACTGGTTTATTCCATACTTTCTGGATTTTTTGCGTTGATTACTAGAAATAACTGGGACATCAACGAATTGTTTAACAGGCATTCTGAAAACAGAAGTTCTGTATTTTCAAAGAGAACAGATATTACAGAGCCACTAGTTCTACACATTTTTACAGGTATCTTCCAAAACACCTTCAATTTTAAGCTGAAAAGACTCCCTTGTGGGAAGGAGAGAGTGGCTCATATTCAGAGCTCAATCAGTTCTTGCAATTTCTTCCAAAATTGCCAACAGGGATGCCAATTAATTGGAGCTAAGAGAGATTTTGTGATGTGCCTTGAGATCATTATTGTATTTCATACAGGTCACTGACCCACTGTTGGCTAGTAATACATTACTGATCAAGAAACTTCAAACTGTTATGATTCATCTACCAAGGTCTCTTTTTCTTTTTTTTTTTTTAAGGGAATTAATAATTTTTACTTCTTTTCAGATAAAAATTGAATTCTATTCTTGAAAGATACACTGTAGCTGAAATGCAAGTTACTGAATTTAGTTCAGAGGCAATTGGGTGAAATATAATGACCTGTGGAAGTGATCCAACTTTATAATCAGATAGACCCTTGAGGCCCTCAGGTCTGTCAGTCTATGAAGTTTAGCTGAAGCATTCAGGCTTTTTGAACCTGCACCACTCTACACTGTGATAACCTTAAAGAAGAGCTCTTCTCTCAGTTCTGGAACAGAGAAGATATCCGAAAACAACTATTTATTATTCCAGCTGTATTGATAGAAGTGTAATCACCCATTATTCTTGAACATGTCACATTTTCACTGTAATTTTATTTTCCTTTTAGTCCCTTTAAAATGAAGGAGAGTGGACAGATGAGGAGGGGTATTACTTGTTTTTGTTTTTTGTTTTTTCTCAAAGAAATAGCTTGAACCTGGCAGGGCTGGTAAGTTCATCTGATGATATTTCAGACTTCTACACATGTTTATGCTTTCCACTTTCCTGGTTGTAATATATTTTAGGACACAGTAGAAGGAGAATTATTCTTCAGTTTGATGGGCACTGCTACACTATGTGGAGGCTGAAGTGTCTTCAGAACTTCGAAATCCATAGACTAGGCTCCCTGACTAAGCCTCTCCAGTTAGTGAAGAGTTTCTGATTTCTTCTTAATAAAAAGAATGAAGGCACTTAATAATTCATTTTTTCTTTGTGATAAATTTTCACCTTGCTACAGTCTACTTGTTGTCTACTGTTTTTGAGGAAGAGAGGTATTAAACAAAAAGGGTTTGCACAAAGCAGATTAAGGGTAAGATGCTGTAGCTGAGCCCACACTCACAAACTATCTGTGAGTAGAGTGAGTACAATGAATAAAACTCCAAAACTCTTAAATATAGACAGTTCTTATAGTTTCCATGGTTGGAGATGGAAACTTGTAGTCAAGAAAATCTAGTTTCTTCTTGCTGTAAAATGTTTGCCAATGAACTTTCTGACAGTATATTTTATTTCATCTGGTCAGATGATGTGGCTGCTGACTACAGCATATGAGTTAAAGATGTAACAGATGGAGAGGATACACTAAAACTTCAAAGTTTTGCATATATAAGGCAGTAATACTCCATCTGGGACTTGCTCTGCCTTTGTGCCTCATCGAACACCTCATCAGACTACAGCAGGCATCCCAGCTTTTGTGCTTCACAGAGAGACTCTCCGAAACTTCTAAATACAAGGACAAAACTTTTCAAAAAGCCTTTTCCTTGAATGTGTTTAATCACCATGGGAATAGTTTAATATTCTTACCTTCACATTTTCAAGCCATACTGAAGAAAATGTTGATGTGCCAACTCCAGCAGATTATAGGTGTGTGTATAATAAGGAACATAAATGTTTAATGAAGAAAACCACAACTTAATGATGAGAAAACCGGATTTTTTTAGCCTATAGACATAGAATTCTGGGAAACTTAGTTATTAAAAGGGCTAATCCCTACAAGAATTACTGTCTGTAACTCCCTTTCACTGAAAATTATAAGTGGTAGGTAATGAAAAATACAAATATTCCTCAAATGTTTTTAAACTTTGTTGTTTCTTCTGTTGATAGTTTGGTATTATTTATATTATTTCTTTTTTTTTTTTTTTAATTAGTGTGAATAATTTGTCAGTTGTAATACTCAGGCCACTTAAGAGGCAAAATTGATAAATTTTTTGCAAATTAAACTGCTTACAGTTACCACTTCAGTGTGTATGTCCAGTGGCAGTAGATGGCTGTTATCCAGTGAAAAATACTGCATTTATTAAATCAACTCTTAAATACAACAACCTTGTGGAACGAAAATACTACAGGAAGGATATGGATCAGTAAGTATTTTCCCACCATTATTTTTGTTCATTGCACTCTTTATTTGTTACCAAAATGTACTATAAAACATAAATGAAAACTAGCACTTGTCCGTGAAACACAAGATATGCTGGACATATTTGTGCAAAGGGCATGAAACTAAATCCAAGATACATTTAATTAAAAAGAGATTATTCAGACTCAACCACATAGAAAATCAAATTATATCTGGTTGAATTCTGGGACAACATTAGGTAACTTAAATCCTAAACTGAATTCCAAATACAAAGTATTCTGCCTCCTCAATCACAGTGAGGGAGGAGGGTTGCAGACCAGGCAGCAGCACTTGCTAATCTCAGCATACAACTGACTCTAACAAAGGCTATTGCTTTCAACATGTGCAGTTGTAGGGGTGGGATGGGAAAACAACAAATGCTGGTACCCTCTTTATCAAAGGTATATGTGGAAGACCACTGTCCCAAATTCTCTCAAGCAAGCTTTGGTTTAAACTGTTTCATTGCACACCATCTGACTTCCATCCTGTGGAGTCTGCAATACCTAAGGGGAAAAAGAGGGAAACCTGCACACACTGACAGCACTGCAACTCGTCCAGAAAGAATTTTAGCTTTGTATGTGTTAGATTTTGGCTGGCCGACAACTAACTTTCTCCCTTTGCACAAATGGAGGCATCCAATGGAATAATTGCATCTAAGGGATATGTCAGGGAAAATGGAGGAAGAGAGCTCTCTTGCATTACATGGGTATGGTGCTTCCAGCTATTCACATTTTGGAAACTTTTTCTGGCGTCTTCCCAGGATGATTCTGCTCCAAGTGAGTAATACAGTTCAAAGTCAGGTACAGAAATTTGGAGTTGAACACATGAACGTACTTAGTGAAGAATGATACCTTCTCTTTTTAATGTTAATTAGCAAGTGAATAACCACTGAGGTTCTTGCACAACACCCCAAACCAGCTAGAGCTTTTAAGCCAACTCTGCCTAAGTCTTTTCTTTTATACAAGCTTTCCAACAAAACCAGCTTTTATAGATCTATTTTTATTAGAACTTTAACTGTAAAGAGAAGGTCTTTTAAAAAAATGAGTAAAAATTAGAATGTGAAGAGTGAAAGGAGGAGACTTGGAAACAGATCTTACTCCCTTTGCCAGCTATGTCCTTAAGTAGCAAGTTACTTCAAGTAACCCTTTCATTTAGGTTGTTTTCATCCAGCAACCTTTACTTGGGCTGTAATAAACCCTGCAGGGATAACTTTGGATTTACTCTCAATCTATGATGGTCTGCATAGGTAGCTCTGCCTACTTCAACCTGCACTCTGAAATATTATCCTCTGAATATTTCCAACTCTTCCCACAAAGGAGTCAATTCCTTCCACCTTCTTTTAGAGAGTTATGTTTGACAAAGTGTGCAGCAATCAGGACATGACAAATGGAAGCCTCCTTGCTCTTCAGATTCATCCTGAAGGAGAATCACAATGTGTAAAATGAGAACAAACACATAAAAGAGCAGCTGCAGAATGAAAGATCATCACTTTTAAAGGAAAATTTGCAATTTTGCTGTTGAGTACTGTAATTAATTGCTACAGTAATAGATAAAAGACTTCTGCACTTTCAAAGAAATTTTATTCAGTATTTCCCAAAGCAGAAAGAAGGAGCTCCTTTGCAATCTGATCCTCAGGCTCTATTCAGCCCTTGAAGTAAAGGACTGTCATGTGCTTTGGCAGGAGCTGATATATTCACTGTTTTCTTGATCTTCACTATCAGTGCATAGAGACATATTTGAGGGGACACCCATGGTGGTTTGACTCTGTCTGAATGCCAGGTGCCCACCAAAGGCACTCTATCACTCCCCTTCTCAAACTGGATAAGGGAGAGAAAATGAAATGAAAGGCTCATGAGTTGAGGTAAGGACAGGAATCACTCACTGTCACAAAGCAGGCTGTCCCTGAAGAACTGTGCCCTGTAGAAAAGGGGACCATGCTGGTGGTAGAGAATAAAGTTAAGCCCAGGAAGAAGGTAGGGGTTAAGGGAAAGTACTTTCAAGGTTTGTTTTACTAATTTTGACTGATAAAAAATTCAGCTAATTTCCCCAAGTCAAGACTGTGGTGCCCGTGATGGTAATTGGTGAATAATCTCTCCCCATCCTTACCTCAACTCACAAGCTCTTTGTTATGTTTCCTCTACCTCTGTCCAGTTTGAGGAGGAGAGTGACAGGCAGTGGTAGGCAGCTGCTCTACAGCCAGGGTCAAACCACCACAACATCCAGCACGTTCTTTCATATGCTTGCAAATGACACCCTTCTTATAAAGGAGCTTTTCATTTCCACTTAGCTGTTGCCACTGTTCAGTAATCTGCCACATGTGAGAGGGATGGATAAGCCCTCTGAATGTAGCTATGTGATGAGCCTTTGAAAAGGCAGAAAGCTCAGATGCATGAAACCTGGATTACAACTATCAACACGTGACTGCACATTAGTTTATCAAAAGAAATGGAGAAGAGGTGGCATGTTACAAAACAGAAAAAATTAAATAACTCCTAGATTCCAGTGTTTATGGTAAAATTAAAATTTCAAAACATCCTTCATAAGTTATTTTAGACCTGTTTCTTTTCCACAGAAAGCATCTGGAGAGTTAAATGCAATATTCTCTGGTTTAGATTTAAAATGGAAGAGTATTAGAAATACGTGTTTCAATTCTTTTACTAACATGGAGAAACTACAATAGTTCCCCAGGCAATTATTTTATGTTTTATTCTTATTTACAGAATATCAACTGTTGCCTTTGTATCTTATAAAAAGGTAATGTGGCAATGCTGTAAATGCTTATACTGTAGGCATCAGACTTTGTCAACTGAAAGTCAGATAAGCTTTTTACTTTGTGCAAGAATGAAGATCCCTAGGCAATGATCTCTCACATTTTATATCTATTTTTATTGCATTTATGCAACTGTACTAATATACTAAGTCTTACTAATATTTCACATCACCTCTTCCTCATGTATTAGAACATTTGTACCTTGTGCCTTAACTAAGAAGTTCTTTCCCTCTTTCCTCCTGGCATCCCCACCTCCCACCTAGCTTAGAGTGCTTTTGATGCATGTTACCTGGACCTCAAAACTACATATATGTATTTCTTCTTTCCTGGTTTGTAGTTCATCTAATTCAAAGTCTTTCAAATCTTTCACTATTGTAAACAATCCCAAGCCCTCTCTTCTGCACACCATGGTTAATAATAGGATGTATAATCTTTAGTAATGTTTTTCTACTTTCCACATCTTGTTTAGTGTTTAAAAGGTCTGAGAAATTTCACTGGTCTTCTCAAGGAAAGCTAATTTCCCTCTCACCTGCTTCTCCGAGGGCTATCATCTACTGGCTGGATTTTATATACTACCAGAGAAATTCAGAACCTGTGTCTGTTAGAGTTAGAGAAGGCAGCATTACAACCAGCCTTTTTTCTGCAGTGCAGATCATGTGGCTGTATTCTCTCAAAACAGACCCATTTGTTGCCCTGCTACTTAAAACTTCTTCAGCTTTTCAGTTTGTTACTCTTTTTATTACAGTTGCTGGTCACCTGTAGTCTTGGAGGTCCCTTCCAACTCAGGATATCCCATGATTCTATCACTTGCTTCCTGGTCAAAGTCAAAATATCTTCTCTTTATTAAGATCTGAACTTCTCTAGGGTCTTTCTCCTCCTTGTAATACACCTCAAAATTTCTGTGTGCTTTCAGTTGCTCTTCCATTTATCTGCCATTTGATTTTCAGAGGTTCACTGGTGTATGTTGTGTGGAATTTGTCATATTTTCTTTTTAATTGGTCATGATTCTAAGTATCATTTATTAAGAAATATTTAAACAGACAAATACAATCAGGAACCCTACTATTAGGGTGATGACTCCCATTTGCACTTGGATCCTTTCAAATTTTGTTTGAGGAAAGGAACTTTAATCACTCCTCATCTCTTGCATTAATTTCCTCATTCTTTATTTATTACAGGTCCCGTATATTTTCCTTTGAACTTTTTGAATAATTAGGTTTCATAAAACTTCATGTCCAGTCTAGTTCCCTTCCATTGTCCATTTCATGCACAATTCTTCAGCCTGATTTTTTGATCAAAGCTGGAAATTTGCAGAATCCTAAATTTACATGTCTAAATTCGGACCTCATTGCTGCTTGCTTAATATTGTTTTGTTTTCTTTCTGGAACATTGTATCTTTCCCTCTTTGCTACTAATTCTTTGCTCTGCTTTGGGGTGACAGGTTTGACTAACTAAGGAAAGCTGAAAATGGCAAGGGAACGCATAGAGTGGTGATAAGTGAATTAAGAAAGACAAGCTGCTGTGAGTGGATATGTGATTATTAGGATTACAGTTAACAAGCAGAGAAAAATCCAGGGAACATAATGAAATGAGAAGAGTTATGGAGACCAGCTTGCTAGAAGATAATGAGGGAAATGGTTATAACCCTCACACATCCTACATGACTATTTACCCTAACATAATTGATAGATTGCATCAAGGTAGGACATTCTGCATGCTATAAATTTCAAAATAATATCTACTAATATTATTATATGCAATACTAGCCAATGCTTGCCAAACCATTACAAAAAAAACCAAAGTAAATTAGTAAAATTCTGTAGAAATCCATATCAATTGCTACTCACTTTTTTATTTTCTTGCTAATGGTTACATAATGTATGTGATATTATGTGGAGTTGTTATCTTTGTCATTATGTAAAGGTTGCTTTGTTTAATTTGAGTGGTAACAAGTTGGAAAGTAAAATAAGAATGTGTGTGTGGGAGTAATAAAACAAATAAACAGCTAACACTACCTTTTATGCTTAAATTTCATCCCTCTCTATAAATAATAAGTGCAGGATCACATTGGAATGTGTGGGTGTTTTTAACTTTCAGTAAATCTTCCCATCACATATACTACCGTATCCTTAAATTTACTACTTAAATTGCTTACAGATTCAAATATATGAGAAAAGGACTCCACAATACCATTTGTGTTGAAATCTTTAGCAAATTCAGATCATTGCAAATCTCCCCTTGAACACAATACAAATTCCTTCCTAATAGTCCTTAAGACTCATCTATACAAGTTCTCTAAGGCAGCTAGGGTTTCCTACATACGAAGGTAAGTATTTATACTTGCAGACTACAAGAGCAGACAATATTTGTAATCAGTTTATTTAGAAAATTTAGGAGAAACTATAAAGAGTCCATCAGCTTCAAACTGTTAAATCCTCAACATTTCCAATAGAATAGGTAAAATATCTTATGTATCTCATTGAAAAAAAAGCATTCAACATCTTTTTCATTTACACCCAAGTTACTGTATAAAGGTGTTTAGGTAGGTATTTGTCTAGCTAGAAATTGCCTACATTCTTTTGAACTCTGGACAAACTAAGTACTACAATAACTTTACACTGTATCTTATGAAAGTCATGGGAGATATCTGACATCTTACTCAAAGACCCAGCTCCTTTTTAAAAAGAAAAAATGCTTGACCTCATGTCATGCCCCTATGCAACAGCCTGCCAAATAATTATGCTCAAAACTTTTCTTCGTATTTTCTTCTTAGTGTTCTGATTATAGTTACATTCTGATGACTTTCTTGCTTGTAAATAAAAGTGACTAGTTTTCAGAACTGTTCAGACTTTGATATACAGCACCATAAAACAGCTAAAAGTAGTGATTAAAACAAAATAAGTTTGTTTTCTTGAAGAGGGATCTACTATGTGCTTCTAGTTCAGAGGGCTACAAGGAGTGACACAATAGCAGCCGAAGGGAAAAAGAAAAACAAAAACCTGGTGACAGTGTCCTAGCTTCATCAAATACATCAAGCATTAATATTGTGCAACTGTTGAATCCAAGTGTTAGATTGCAACATCTGAAAAAAAAGTTCTTTTTAACCCTGTGAAGTAATTTGTTGTTCAATTACCAGGATTTCAGTTAGATCATACCCAATTAAGTTCTTAGAAATATACGGACACCTGCTGGATAGCTCTGCACTAAGCCTCTGGGTTACCTCATTTTTCACTCTTACAGTTTATTTAAACACATTTCTCCAATTGCTCAATTCATTGCTTGTAAAAAGGAGATGTTTGAATCTCCAGATTTTGATTCTAATTTCACTAGTTTTTCTCAGCCCTCAGTAAAGAATCAACTCCACCCTTTTCTGACTTCAGAAAATTTCTTTTTTTAAATTTTTTAAATTGGGATCTATTCTTTATTTGGAGAATTTTCTGTAACTGGATCCTCTCAATCCTTCATGTATGAGATTCTTGTGCAATTCCTTGTGCCTGGGTGTTCTTCTGTTTTTCTGACCATCATATCTTGTAGTCAGTTTTATGGTTTCTTTCAAATAAATGGTACCAGAACTGGGGAACCAGCTGTACCCAGAATTTCTATCTTCTTCCGTTTATCAAGATCTTCTCAAGCTTTTTTCTCTCCCCTGGAGGTTGAAATGCTTTCTACTCGAACCATGCTTTCACACAGTCCCTCAGGGACTGGTCAATGCTCTTTGACATCAGTTGAGGAGAAGAAATAGACCCCTTTATTTCCTTCATTTGCAGCTATGCTGAATGCTTTTCTTTGAAAATGACCAGTTTCTGTTATATATTTCATTGGAAGTGCCTCAGTGTTTTCACAAACATAATGCATGTATTTCACTGTATTCAAATGAGAATCAGAAACAAAAAACTGAATAAAACTAGACAAAATTTCATAACTGCTTTGGATGCTTAAATAAACCCCTCTGGCAATGCAAGAGAAATATACTGGGGAAATGATGCACTGTATTATTAATGTTGGAAAAAATGTGAGGTATATTGAAATCCACCATTCCTTTCCTGAAAGATGTTGTAAACTTTAACTGACAGCTACATGCTAGAAAGGCAGAACATCTGTTTCATTTGAGAGAAAAATAATCTCATGCTTAACAGAAGGCTGTTAAAATAGAAATGGTTATTATATCATCTCAGTTTCCAGAACTTTCACTAATTCCACAATGAAAATTCAGGGAAAAAATGGTATTTCACCATAAAAATAAAAGCTGACTTTGAATTTCCTGTTACCTGAGCAGTGATTCAGAGTTTTTAGTTGCAAAAAAACCCCCTTAAGTTTTTAACAAAAGAATCCCAGCAACAAATGAGGAATTTGTCTGTGTGAGGAACAGTCAGATTGCAGACCTCTACCCTAGCACTCTGGCAAAATACTTCCAGCAGAAGCTTAATCCAAAATAGCCATTAAAAGCTGAACAAGAGGTTTTCCTTTTCAGCCAGGAAAAAAAACTCCTGCAGTATTTCCTTCCTGTCACTATTCCACTGTTATTCAGAGCTCTCAATCATTTTTCATCCTTTGTATTCCCTTTCAGGCCTGCTATTGTGCAAAGAGAAATGGTATATTGAAGGAAAAGAATTTAAGTTGGTCAAAGTTAGTCAAAGCCAATTAATATACAGATTAGAGAGAAAGAAACTTTCAAAACAAAGAAGAATGTAAGTAATAATAATACAGGGGAAAACTAGTACTGAAAAAAGTGGCACATTTTACAAATCAGTGGAGCGCCACATCAAAAAGCCCCTTATATAGCTAAAGGTAAAAGTAAGAAAAATATCTGAATATTGACTCCAGTGACATTATAAAAATAAACATTAAAAAAGAAATAGTGAAAAAGACCTGGAAATGCCTACCTGATAGATGAACATATATCTGAAGAGGTAGCCTAAGGATCATCCGAGCCTATCAAACTTGATTTTCAATTTTTTTGTCCCTGATTTTTCATCTTAGCTAATTACACCAATTGAAGCCTGTGCTATACTAGACATTAAAGAAGCCAAACAAAAAAGCATATTTTCATTGAGAGGTAGATTTTCAAATATTCAGTAAGGTGTAAGCTGTCAGGAGTTTCTCCTGTGATTCAAATATTGACAATACATCTCCCTTGCCCTGTGGTTTCAACACACTGCATCTTCTCTTGCAGTGGACATAATAAGGCCTCTCAACATGGCCGAGAATGTTCATTTCCTGAGGAAAAAAATATTACACATACTTGAATCTTTTAGAATTCTTTGAATGTAGTTTTGCAAATTCCTGTGAGCATAGTTTAGGTAGACTTTAATTGTCTTGTCAAAGACTTGAGAAGTCTGAGAAATGAAGGGAAAGGCCAAGTATTGTTATGGATAAAAATCTACCTAGAGGACAAGAGAGAATAAATGTTTTATTGCGTGAAATGATTAATAGTTGTCTTTCATACAAGAACTGTCCCTGGAAAGCAAGTGAGGAATGAGACAACAAATGTGAAAATTAGGCTAATCAGGATGAGAAAGAGCTGTGAAGAGCTGCAGAAAACTATAACCAGATGGGACAATGGGCAGCTCGACAAGCAGACAACCATGTGATATCACCAAAACCTAGGTAAAGTGCATAAGAAAGAGAAATGCAAATCCTTCTTCTCAAAAATGCCAGTCATAAATGAAGAGCTGTGAGTATCAAACTGGAAGCAAGTCTACGAGTCAATAATGAAATCTCGTCTGGGCTTTTGGTGACTGTGCTTTGAAAAAGATGCTTCAAAATGAAAGAAGCTCAAGAAGGTGAAAATACTGAAGCTTCTCTTCAAAGGCAGAAACCTGAAAGATTACCTGTATCTTTTCACATACAGTGCTGTTAAACTGTGACACTTCTACTTTCAAGAGTTTATTTAGGCTAAATTTAGTGAGATTCAAATAAGAATTGAGAGTTTATATGATGATCAAATCAGAGTCCTCCAAATTAGTGACAAATAAAACTTTGGATGTTAAATTCTGCCTTTTATGGTTTTTATGCTTAAATCAGTCTCTAAAAATTAGGAAGGAGCAGGTGACCTATGTAGGGGGACAGATTATGCCAGAACTATGCCAACTGCAGAATGCTTGACTCAGTCCCTCAAGCTTCTTAGTTCTTCTCTTTTAAAACATAAATTACTGTATAAAATATCCACTAAGTTAACACAGTTGGCATTCAATTTTATTCCATGTTTCTGTATAGTTTAATTGAATATGCAAATTCTAATGTACAATTACTTTAGTTTTTTATAACATTGCATTATGATTCAAATCAGCATACAACTCAAAGTGAATACAAAAACAAGTAAGAAATGAAGGTAGTTACAAATGCAATCTGAAGTACATGAACAACCACTTTATTTAGCTAGCAAAAATATAACGGATGCCTGAGCAGGCTTCCCAAAGGAATAAACAAGCAATTAAAAAGTCAAAATCACAAAAATGTCAGTGGTTATTTTGGCTCTCTTCCCCAGCAGGAACACTCATTAAATAAACATGAATCTTCTTTTTATATTTCTGTGGTTTTGCCTTTTCCTTGAGTGCTCATTTCTCCTTTGATTTTGTGGATTTTTTGCTTTTGTTTCGTATTGCTTTTTCTACACTTTATATTATAACCTGTATATAAGGAATATAAATTACAAACTAATGTTTCCAGATGGTGGAATTACAGTTGTTTGAAAAAAGTCCCCAGACCAGAAAAGTGTATAAAAATGTGCTTATTGTGAATCAAAGATTTTTTTTTACTAAGATAATATAACAATAACAATAGGATAGGAATATCAGCTTGTATTCTGAAAAGAGTTTAGGAGCTGTTCCATTAATTTCTAAAAGCATCAAGTTCTCAGTGTCAGTTTTTGTCATTTTCCCCGTTTATTCTAACTAGTCCACCAAATTTTTTCTTCTAGAGTGTATCCAATAAATAAAAGGAATCGCAACATGTATTTTTGATTACACATATTATGGTATTAAATAATGTATTAGTCTTCTTTGATTCTACATAAAAAGAATGTTAATGTGAAAATGAATCATCGAGGAACAAGGTTATTCTTAGTTACATTAAAGAAAATATTATTTACATGGTTTGGGTTACAGGAAGAAAGTTGAAAAGAATAACGGCTCACCTGCATCATTGTTTAAGCTGATTATGGATTTTGGAGAAATTCCTTCAATAGTTATTCATTATTATGTTCCTTTCATCTTTCTCTCAAATGCTTGGTGCCAACTACTGGCAAAAAGAGAATTTTGAAATATATGAATTGCTAGATTTTATTAGCTGTAGCAGGGATTATTATGTTCCCTGTGATGAAATATTTGAAAATACTAATTTTACTAGAAAATCACTGTATTTTTCAATGTATAACCACATAAATTTTTTCTGAAATCAGAAAATATTTTATTCATTAATTATAATGTCTAACATATTTTTAAATAACCCATAAAATCCTGTAAATCTTAGAGCCCATTTAGGGTTCAGTTGAATATTTGGCAGGAAATTTATATCAGTGATCTTCTTTTAAAAGCCATCCTGTCACTCTCTCAGCAATGTTATATCAGTCAGAGCGTTGCCTCCTTTCTCTCCCTTTTAGTTTTGTTAACTCCTGGCAGTAGCCAAACTTATTCATAAATGAAAATGAGAAGAGAAGACCTTGATGAGGTTCATTATCTCTGAAAGTGGTAATTATGTTATGATCAGAGGACAAGATGTTGATGCAGCAAATTTTGATAGGTGGAGCCTCAAGCATAAAATTATATGCCCAGTAACAAATGTCCATGGTGATAGCTTGGAACAAAGCGGAGAGTGAATAGCAGCTTTCTATAAAGAAAAAATTGTGGTGAAAAAAGCCCAGTGGAAGCACAATGAGCAGAAAAAGAGCACATAAAACAGGTTGGAAAGATAGTTGTTTTCTGTTTGTAGTGTCACTGGAAATCAAAAGAAAGCTTAAGTGCGTCAGAACTAAATATCCATTCAAAAAATGGTAAAAGCTAAAAATGAGATTAGGTGCAATGAGCTCAGAGTACTTTATGATCCTTGAAAATGATATAGATTTCAGTCTCAGAAAGAAGAGAGCAGAGAAAAAAAGTTTTACTTTAGATAATTCTACTTTGTGTTGTGACACTATACGGACATTATACCAAGACAGGTTAAATAGTTAAAAACAGCAATACTCCTGAGTCAGAAAGCTGTGATTCACCTGCCCCATCTTCTGTGTAATCCTGTAGAAATGTTGTTATTGTGGTTAAGCAAAGCAGCTAGAGTGATTATTTAAATCCCACCGAAGACATTTGGGACTACTTTCTTCTTGAAAAGCGTCTTATTCCTTGCCCTACCTTGTTGTCTAGGCTCCCCCAATAATTAATGCAGAAAAGTAAATATCTTTGGAGGACAATTAACATCACCTGTATTAGGGTCCATCTTTGAAGAGACTTAATTAGTCTGTGGAGGCATATTATAATCTTACTACTATAAAATGAGCCTAAATGTCTGGTTTAGACAGCACACAACTTTTGAATAGCTAAAATTAATTTGTCATTTTCACCAATCACATGGTTTGGATGAAGTTGTTTTGCCCATATGATCAAAGCCAAATTCTAGGGATTTTGCTGAACTTTGAGAAGTGAAACAAGCCATGTTCATTTGCAGGATAGCACCACAAGCTTCACTGAGAACATGGAGATTATACAGCTAAATATTATATGGCATAGGAAGCACTAAATAAAAATCTAAGTTGGATAATTCAGGGGTAAGTTATCAGTGTCTTATCTCTTCTTTCATTACTGGAACTATTTTGCAGTCTGCGGGTTTATTCCTTGCCAAACAAAATATTCCCAGTGGATTTTCAAAGGGCTTGATCACTTAGACTCATTTCAGATGTAAATCTGTTGATGTCAAAAAAACTCAAGAGTTGAGTCTGGTTCTGGATTAGACACAGAATGACCTTCTAAGGGCAATTCTGACCTGCAGTTTTTAAAGGAATTTGGACAAAAAGGGCCAAGAGTAAATGTATTAAATAAATATATTAAGGAGTGACCCTGAAGCAGTTAATTCACAGGCTATGTAAACAAGATTAAAAGTATTCTGTGAGAAGTACAGTTTGATTTTGATATCATTCCTCTTCCTTTGGAGTTTACTTCTGTCCTTATTACATGAATTCAGATGTTGAATGGGAACATGCAAGCTGATTAAATTGGAAATTCCATTGAAGAATTTGATGCAGAAAATATAAATGCACTACTTGCCTTTTGCTTTCTTTAGTTTATTGTCTACCATAGAAAGCAGTGGTAGAAGAATAAAAATACATTGTATTTCACTTGTGGGTGCTTTCTCAAAATTTCAGTGTTTTATAGGAGAGATATTTTACGTGCTTACTTTGAAATCTAGTAATTGGGAGCCTAAAATATATGCTGTAATTATTCTCTCTGCAGAAATGTGAACAATTAAGGGGTTTTTTTTGCCTCCCATTGTATCCACCTTCTCTTGATGCTCCTTTTAAAATGTCTCTTTCTAGGATATATTTTTCAAATGTGTCTTTGTAGATTAGGTGTTGAATGTATATTTTTGAAAATTCTGTAGGGTTTAGAAAAGTTATATACACATTGTCTGTATATTTAGGAACATTTGGTGACAAATGGAAATTGAGGCATTGGAAACCAGTGAACTTAATGGATTAACCTTTTAAAAAATTCAGTAAGCATAAGATTGAATGTTTCATGTCATAACTATCTTTTAAAAAAAATCTTACTTCAGTTTTCACCAAGAAATCGGTTTTTTTTCTTTTTCACTGGAATTTGCTGATAGATGCACAGTTACAGTAAAGGATACCTGCTTTGTTCACTATATTTTTAACTCCAAAGTCTGTTTTTTCTAGTGCAGTGTTAAGGCGTCATTCTTTAAACTGGTAGCCAGAACTGTTTTATGAGTGAGTGCCTGTCTCTACTGTGCTAAATGTTCTCCTGCAGTAAAAACTTAAAACCAAATTATGGTCATTGTAATGAAAAGAGGGAGACTTCATGGATTTATTTTGCATCAGCTCAGAACTGACTGTTTTCATCTGTGAAATGTCTGTAAATAGTGAGTTAGTAAGAATAAAATAGTTGTATAACTGCTATTGTTAACTACCCTGTGTTTCTATATTTTTGCAAGATGCAAAACCCATGCATATGAAACTGATCTCTTGAATGAAGGCACAACACATGTTGTGTACTTGCTCATGACCTATCACATTGGAGCATGAATTCCGCCCAGGGATGCTATCTTTTAATGAAGAAAAAGCTTGAAAAAGAGAAAAGAGAGAACAGTAAATAGCTACAATAACAGCAGTAAGTAGTGAGCTCACTCGCTAATGTCACGGTCGCAAATACCAGTGTATGTTTGACATAATGGTCATGCATATCTAGCAGATGCTTCTTCACAACCCTAATCAAGCAACGAATAATGGTTTGAGTCTTAACAGTTTAACAACATGTCAAAAAACAGGTTTACCTGGGGCAGACCAAGAGAAAAGGCATATGATATTATATGAGTAGACTATACTAGAGAAAAAAAATCAGCTGAGTAGCTCAGTCTGTTCTTTCCATACATAATAGATTCTGTGTTATGGCTGAAAGGAGGAGAATACTCCATGTCTTGTATTACAGCAAACAGCAGGAATATTTGATGTGTAATTCCAAATTGTCACTGACTTTCCCTAAATGGTAAATATCTTTTTAATATCCATCTTTTTTAAGGGGCTAAATGAACATGGGATATGAATACTCTTTATTTTTTTAAGCAAAAGGCAAGTCAGTTATTTGATTGGAATGGAAATTTCCACTGTACAAAGCTGTACAGCCTAAGTGTAAACCCTAAGAAAGTAATAGAAGAACTGATATGGTACTTGATTAACAGAAAATTAAAGTCAGGTAAGGTAGTTAATGATAATGAAATGGATTCTTTTGGAAAATATATACTGTCAATACTGATAATCTGATATTCTTTTATTTTACTTGTAAGATTATAAGACAACTGATAAAAAGTAATTATCAGTAAGGCATTTGTCTCCTTTCTGCATGACATTTTGATTAAGAAAGTAGAATGATACAAAGTCAATATGGCATGCATTGACTGAATCGAAGCTGACTAACCAGCAGTCAAAACATAACAGTAATTTTCACTGAGGAGGTCAATTCCAGTTGGGTCTCACAAAGATTCGTTCTTGGTCTCATTCTGTTTAACATTATAGGTAATGGGAAAAAACCTCCATAAAATAAGTACTGACAAAGTTGGCAGATGACATAAAGAATGAAACTGATAAAAAATGGGCATGTTAGGTCACAGAATATGAGCAAACAATGTGTGCTTTAGTATAACCGAATGAAACATCATATATATGGAAAACAAAGTATGTAGCTCAAAATTAAAGGAGATTGTCTATGAAAACTTACCATCTGTGGTGTCCAAAAAGTTAAATTAGGTTATTACAGAAGGCTTTTATAGTTGTTGAATGTGTAAAAACAGAGGGAAGTAGACTAAAAAATCCAGATAATTGAATAGATACAATAATTTGTTACTATTTGTTCATTACATGGGAAGATTTATTGTAAGGAGTCAAATTCCACTAGGCTTTAGAGCTAAACATACTTCAGGTAGCAGAAGAGGCTGCAGAAACTTTGGAACCTTGAGGACTCCAATATAATTTATTTTCTTCTGATTTTTATTACAACTCTTTGTCTTCCTTTCTCTACTTTTTTTTTTCCTTTCTCTCAGTCTCATCTCCTTACGTATTTTTTTATTTATCTAACCTTAAAAACTGTGGAATTTGCATGATGTTTGCTACTACTACTGTTTCTATTCTTATTTTCATTCATTATTATATTTTGCTCCTTATTCCCAGCAAAATGTCTCTGTTGACCTGTTTTCTGCCTTTGGACAGTGGCCTCCAAACTACACCATGACTGAACAACAACTACCTCAATTTTTAGTTACATTTTTTGGTACTGCTGGACTACAGTCCAGTTTCTAATCATGAAAGCACTGAAAGGAATTGTACTACTTCCCATTCCATTTATTGCTGAATGTGTTCAATTGCTTTTGGATTTTCACAGAATACCCACATTTTTATTTTCAACTGTTTAACTCCTTCAAGAGCTACTACATATTGCAATGAAGCTTCAAGTCTCCAAAGTGGTAAAGCCTACAATATGGGAAATATTACTAACTTCTTGTATGAAGTGGCTTTCCTCTACCTTCAGATGATGTACATTCCTTGAGCTCCCACTGTATGTTTGTACAGTCAAGAGAACAGTTGATTTAGTCCAAGCTCAACCAGTTGTAACCAGGCTTTTGATGCTTCCAGCAACAGTTTTCGAATTCCACCCACAACTGACCATCTTCAAGTCTTGTCAGTCACCAGCAAGGGTGACTGTTTACTGCTTCTTTACAGACTGTTTCCTCAGTACAAAGTAGCCCATAGGAGATTACTGCTGCTAAAATAGTTTGTGTTCCCTAATCCAATAAGGCTTTTTGGGAGCCATCATATCCTGCGAACCCAAGTGTTTTTAATTAATATTCAAGTTCATATGTGGCATTGATTATGACATTAGCCAACAGTCAAAACCCCTCCACTTCTCAATGTATCATTCCCAATAAGTTATCTCTGGCCATTGGCCAGGAGACAGACCTGGACAGATGCAGGAATACTGTCAAGTACTGAACTTTTGTCCTGTAGGTTTATCCATACAGGGACCTCACTGCTCTCTACAACTCCCTGAAAGGAGGCTGTACTAGGAGCAGTTCAGTCTCTCCTGCTGTGCCTGCAGGGAGAGGATAAGAGGAAATGGCCTAAAGCTGAGACAGGGGAGATTCAGATTAGATGGTTTCAATGTTTGGGTGGCCAGGCAGGTGGTGGAGTCACCATCTCTGGAGGTGTTTAAGAAGCATCTGGTGTTCGGTGATGGCATTTATCAGTTTGGGGGTTATGGTGGTGGTGCTGGGTTGACAGTTGGACGCGATGGTCTTAAAGGTCTCTTCCAACCCTGACTGTAATTTTCTATGATTGTAATTTTCCTGCCAATTTCTGTAGCTAAGCGAGATTATTAAGGGAAGAAATTTGCCTATTGTGTTTTCTATCCTCCAGACAAAACACACTAGATGCAAGGTTTAGCTATATTTCTTTTACTGGTAGTATTTCTAATATATTAAACAATTTTCAGATTGTTTACAACCTGAAAATACAGATTTTTGATGTAATTTATGACCTATTATGCAAAGGAAATGCATATGTTCCACTTGCAAGCTAGCAGTAAATTCATAATATTTATGCAGTGTTTTTCTTGTGTGCTTATTTCATCTCCTTTACTCAAATGATGGCGCCCTCTGTCTTCCTCCCTACTGACATTTTCTCCACTAATCCGGACAAAGTCACTTTACCTTTGAGACTGAAGGGTTAATCTTCTTTTCTACATAGCCTTTATGTTTGCTCTAGGAGTTACCAAAAGGATTTGGAATGAAGTGTGGAAATGAAGTTAAAGCACAAGGGCATATTGCCTGATAAGGTAACGCTAAGAAGAAATACAGAATGTATAGAATGGCTAGATTTCTGTTTGCCTGTATTTAGATTGAGGAGTCAGCCAAGACAGTTAATTTGTGATAATATTCTAACAGAAAATACTTTTTTAGGTGTCAGTGACTATAAAATACCAAATCTTCTGGCTTAAAACAAACAAACAAACAAACAAATCAGCATAGGAAAAAAATTACAATTTACAAAAGTATTATAATAAGGTAAAGAATAGAAAACAGACAGTAAACCGAATCTTTTTATGGAAAGATATTTTACAAACTATTTGATGTTCAACAATTTGGCATCATTAGCTACCTCTGTATAGGAGAAATGAACAAGACAAAATATAAGAAGAAATCATAAGTAATCAAGGACAAGAACCACTTTTTTTATGTCAAATATCAGAGGTCTGATCCTGTGTTACCCTGCATCTTGTCTAGTCTTTCTCTAATGAGTAAAATCATACACAAGGTAGATATAAAATGCTGTTTTACTGTGTGAAGAAATTTGTGTGCTGTGTAGGACCTTTGCACTCTTCTGAGACAGAACAAAGAATAGGGCAGGAAAGAATGGGTAGAGAGACATGGAAGGGGAGACAGGGGGACCTGATGTAAAAGCTCCCTCATTCAGTCTGCAGCCTATAAATATTCAGCATAATTGCTACTCTGTATAGCTTTGATTTTGTTGCTTATTTGGTCATGTAGATAAAATTTATAAAAGACATCCTTTGAAAATTCTGCCGGAAATAGGTAATGTGGTATTAAGGCCAAGAGTTACCTTCCCTCCTCAAATTTTGGACAGCTGCACAGCCCAGGAGGAATGAGAAATATTAGTAGTCCCAAGGAGGACCTTGGTTGATGGGTAGTATGAAATATGCAGATTTTAAATAAATTACAGCAATGATAAAAAAGGTAAAATCACTTTGCTAGACAATAGTATCATCGTCTACTACTTTAAGTTATTATGCATTTCTGCACTAAAATTAATGGATATATTAATGAAACCGGGAAAGGAACACAGTAACTTGAACTTAGGCAAAAAGGTGAAAATTCCACAATGAATTTGTTTTACAATACTTCTCACAAGTAGCATTTTGTGTCATATGATGTTTATAATCACAGATAAGGTGATCTTCTTAAATCAGTGGTGTTACTGTTCATCAGTCATATCACTGCCTTTGTTGTTCCAAACTTTTCTACAAGTTTTATTACAATTTTTCAGTAACTTTTATTATCTAATAATTTCCTCTAAATTTCAGCATTAGTCACTCTACCTTATGATGCGGCTTCTATCAATCTCCACTGAACAAGTTTTATTAACTTTCCCTCTTTTACCTGTGTTTCCTTCTGGTCTGGAGTACATTAAACAACTTTCCAGTTATGGAAACTTTGAGTACAGATAGTTTTTAATAATTTTGATTTGTTGCAGGAAGCAAAAAGGCTGAAATCTCAGCAGGATTAAATAAATTCAGCTTTCCATAGTTCTATGAAATTAAATGGCAATGTGCCAGTCTATATACTGTGAGCTTCTACACATAAATTTGGAAAAAAACTACTTTTCTTCTTGCAAAAACTATTTGAAGCTTTTATACATATTACCACTTTTGTATTTTTATTTTTTTCCTGGGGAAAGTAAACTCTTTCACATACTACTCTAAGGGTTTGCAGTTGTGACAATGGGGAAAAAAGCAGTGCATTCTTCTTGGCAGACAACAGAATGAAAACAAAGGCCATCTATAATTAAGAACTACAGTGTATCAAATAAAAATAAAATCATAGTAAAATAATAACGATGTGATTCATGAACCAGAAACTGATTGTTCAAGAAATGTAGTAATAAAGTTAAGAATGTAATTCATTAGTGATATGAAATAGAAGAGCTACCCAGCAGGAGGTGAAAAAGACTCAAAGTAATTTCTTTATTAGAGTTTAATAGAAATTGAACATGAATTTGTGCATAATTAAGGCTGAATTAGCAGCAAAAGTGAGGTGTAGCATCCATAGCACCCTCACAAATGATAAGAGTACTTTGCTGAAGAACAGCAAATTCTGGACAAGTGAATCCCGCTTTAGGGATACTAATTTACACTTTACTGCAGTGTATAATGAGGTTAGTGTGATATTAAAGGTGCTTAGTAAAAGGTAAGTTACCAATGGTCAAAGTCTTAATTAAAAAAGTGTCCTGAATAAGCTACTATTCCACTTTTTAATATTATGACTGTAATCAGTGAAGGCATATAAATTGTTTGACACCTTCTAGAGCTGAAGATTAATTTAAGTGTTAATCAGAACAATTTTTTTTTATATGTAGCAAAATGGCAATATTTGCTTTTTCAAGGACATGGGATTATAACTGAGTATATAAGTAAAAGATCAGGAGTTGAGGACTGAGGGACAGCATCTGCTTCTCTGCTTTGGGAAGCTTGAAGTCTGCTGCTTCCTGACTGCTCAGGAAAATGTGTGGAGTGCAGGTACTTTTTTGGGGCTTTGCTTTTCATGTAAGTTTCTGCCAGTTTATCTTTGTTTTCTGTTTTCACTTTTATAAGGGGATACTGTAATTCTGTACCATCATTTCCCACACTGTGTAACTGTCAGGAGGACATTAATATGATGTAATGGCAGATATTTGTCTCAGAAGTGGCTATAGGGTACTTGCTCACTCTCTTGTCCTCAGTGAACTCCATGGACTTCCCAAAGTGATATCAACCAAGCTTTAATGCCATGCTGTAGCACTCAACTGTATCCCATCTCTTTTGTCTAGACTATATTCATTCCTTTCATTAAAAATGCATGATAGGTTCAAAAGAAATATCTGAGTCACAAAATATACATTCCAGGCATAAGCGTTTTAACAGATGATGGATTCATTAATTAAGTTGCTGATTGATTTCAATAAAGCAAAGAGTTTATCTCGAAAGGGATTGAACTTCCACGGCTGAAGGTGCACAAATGACTTGCTTGAATATTCACAGTGTTGAAATATGAAGAACTGACAAGTATGGAACACGAAATGTGAGGACTGAGCAGTTTGTGTACTTTGCAGATACAAAGCAAAAAGTAAGACAGGTATCCCCATTTTCTTACAGAAAACAGGGGATTTGTAAAAGGATATAAAAAACCCCTTTTTATAGTGTCAATTTATATTAGTCCATAGTGCAGACACTGCTGTGATTAAGTCTGGTATGACAGAAAATTAGCACACATGAGTCTAAATACAAAGCCTACAACTGAATACTGCTCTTTCTAAAGACAGTCCCTGGGATTGGAAAGTACAATCCAACTGAAATAGAAATACTTTTGTTTGGTATGAGATGCCACTTTCTCAAAATCAGTAGCCATGAGTGGTACTTCATAGACTGATTCCAGAGGCGGGAAGGAAATGTGGCTTTTTCATTGTGAAGCATGTATGTGTAGTGCGCATCTCACCCAGAGCTACCTCAGAAATTACTCCCTTTTGTAATTTGAAACATCCTATTCAGTCTTTTGAACAGAAATAAATGAAAATTTTATAGGCTATGTATTCATTAATCTAAGTGAATGTAAGCATAGAAGTAGAAACTAGAAATACTTTATTATTCTATTAATTCTATTAATACTTATAATACTTATAATACTTATTATTTATCATTGCTTCCTATGGAAACCAAAAGGGAAATTTATTACTTTAAACTATGACTTATTACCACTGCTAGCTCTTTCTACTAAAACTATTAGAGGTTTCTGAAAAATACAAAAAATATATTTGTTCCAGAGACATTCTTAAAATATCTCTGATTCATCCACATATTTTTATATGTTACCTATATACCCTAAATGCAAAATATGGTCTAGTAATTATATAAATAAAAGTAAAACCCTCTTTTTTTTTTAAACCCTGAGGCTCTAAAATTACTTCATTTTTTCCATAGTGCTGCATTCAAGTTTTCTGTGAATATTCATATGACCATCATCCTGGCAACCCTCCAACTTTCTCCACAGAGCTTTAGATGCTTCTTATGGGTGCTCTTTCATATTTGAGATTTTCATTTTTCATTAAAACAGTAATATATATCTAGGCTTGTAATTATGGTAATATACCAATTTTCTATTTTTAAAATAAAGGCAAAACAACTGCTTTCAGAAAAATTATTATAGCCAGTTGTAGTACTTCTCTTCATCAACACTTAAAATGTTTTTTTCTCAAGCTACAATATAGTAATTATGCTTCTGAGACTTTTTTCATTACTATTATGCCAAGGTACCATTAAAAAAGAAATTTAAGAATAATTTCATCTAATCATTGCCATCCATTTTTCCAGCAAAACAAAAAATGAAAGGAAAAAGAACATAATAATTAAAATTATCATTTAAGCTTAGTTAATAGAAATGTTTAAGCAAAGACAAACATATTAGGATGGAGGTTTTTTTAAAACCATCCACAGCCCTATGGCAGTGTCCCTTTTAAAAAGGAGATTAATATAATGTATCAATATCTTTTCACTGAAAAATATCATGTTCACAAAGGTAAATCCTGTATCTTAGGCTGCTTGTTGTTCTGTACCTATGCTTGGAAATGCTAGAAAGAGCTCCCTTCCCATTCTTCCCCCCCCAATCCATTTTCTAAGAAAGATCTAAAAAATAATGTTTGAGGTAAATTTGCTCTTCCTACAGAGACCAAGCAATATATGTAAACATATCACAAATAGTGCCCATACAGCAGCAGTTTGCCCCTTGTAATACTGGCCATCTTTTTTCCTTTTTGTTTTTATTTATTCCTTGCCTTCACTGCTAGTGATGTGGCATTCAATGGGATAAAAAGATGAAAGAAGAAAGAGGGCCAGAATGAAAAGGATGATAGAATTTGTGTGCCTGCTTTGTGAACCATCTCTCCTAACACGGTCTCTGTCTCTTCTGATTGAATCCCTTTCCTACCTTTCTAAAGATATTCATTAATGTAAGTCATTAACATAAAACACTACATCTGAGAAACAGAATGGGTTTGGAAAACCGTGGAAGTGCATTGATCAGAACATGAAAAAAATCAGATTACATAAAGGCTTAATCAGTCCCTGATATCACGTCCAACCACAGCAGAAAATGAATACTAATAGGAAAACAATCACCAACAAGAGAGTGTTAAAGACTTCTTACACTAGTGTTAATTCAGATTACAGACATAAGAAATTTGGCCATTATCTGTTAGTCAGTCTCATGTGCAGTTTATGACTGCATTTTATGGCTTTAGGGGAACAGTTAGACGGGAGATTTTTGTAAAGACACGACGAAGATTATGGAAATTGTGTTCAAATATCAACTGCTTAATAGAAATGCTGGATATGCCACTTCTTGGAAGGAACAGAGACAAAGTTCAGTGAGATAAAGGTACATACCCCCCTTAAAGTTTTTATTTTAAGCACAATATACTTATAGTCTACACAGTACTTTTGAAAAGATGTGGAAGACAAAGGAGCTTTGACCTGTGCTTCAGCTAAGCACTGGGGATTAGGGTGTAAGATAATGTACTTGCAACACAAACAGCTGTGATGTCCTGGCTAGCATTGCCCACTATTCCTTTCTGGTATGATTTGGGTTACTCAGCCACAAGCAAAATAAGTTGGTAGGCCAGTCTGAAAAAAGCTGCACTCCTGCCCATTCTATACCTCACCTGGAATTAAAAAATAGCTCCAACATTCCTCTCTTCTAGGTTGGTATTTTTCACAAGCCCTAAACTAATTTACAAGAATGCTGGATATATAAGCAAACTTGTCTGAAAATATTTTTTTCTTGGAATTAATCTGTATTCTGTTGACACTGCAACCTGAGGTAATATTGTATACATCAGCATTTTTAATGTATGCTAGTCTGCTCATAAAACCATTGCCGCCTGAGCTTACTTACTGTCACATTTTAATTCCCTAGTGACTGTAACAAAAGAAAATTTGATATAAGCCTTTTTCAAAACTATATTTGGGAAACAACCAATACCATTTACAATCCAATAGAAATGCAACTATTTAATATATCACTACATTGTACTCTGCTCCAGTCTCTCTGCCTGAATATAATATTCCAAGCATTTATGGCTCTACTTATGCTAAGCACATACAGCTAAATCAGATTCCTGAATTTTTCTCCACTTCTATGGCTTGAAATGAGATCCAGATGTTATTAAACTCATGTTTTGTTGTCTAGCTTATAAAAATATAATGTTTTCATATGATGTCAAAGATTCAGGACCCATTCAAAATTCTGGGCTTTTCTATCAGTCCAAAAACAGGACATATTTGTTTTCAGAATTATCTGCCTTCTAGGTGCCACCCTTAACACTGATTTAAACACAGCTACAATTTCTGAAATACAGATGAATGAAAAAGAAGAATCTGACCTTGTTCTCTCCAGCTCCTGACTCACCTTGTTATTATGGGCTCAGTTCTTTGTGGACATTTTCCATGTATTCTCTGAGTTGCTTACACTGCTAAGGTGTTTAAAACGCTTCCTACTTAAGTCTTAAACTCTGTACATAAACAAACAGCACCTTTTGTCCTTGGTTGAAATACTTACACAATCTCCCTCTTTGAGAAATATTTGGTAAAATTTTTCTCCCCATTAGGAACCAGTTCACTAAATGGAAAAGAAACTGCAAAACGTAGATTTTGATCTGACTAGAACCAAGAAAACACTAGGGACCAGACTGTACTAGCCAAAGCAAATGCCTAAATTGTAAATGCTAAATTTCAACCAGACACTAAGAACAGAATTCAGGATAATCACAGAATTGAGAGATGGATGCTCTACTTCTAGAAAATATAAGGAGATAGAAATATAGCACCTTTCTTGGAGCTCTAACCAAAGGCAGCAGTGAGGAACAGTTGTGAAACTGGGATTCAGTCAGAAATCTCTGATGCTCTGAGCGATGGGGTAGGACACTACAGACACAATGGCTACAATGTTTTGGGACGGTTAGGACTTCAATCCTTTTGTGTCTGAGTCATTCTTCACCTCTGAAGCCAGGAATATAAGTGTTTACAGAATGCCTGATGGGAAGGATAAGAGCTCACTGGGACAGTCCTGGATTCTTCTACCTGCTTTTAGGATTCTTAAGGTTTTTGTCCTATAGTACTTCAATGCAAACCATATCAATATGAAAGCAACTGTGGTCAGTCAAGTCTGTGCATGCCTTTTGCCTTTCAAAACCATGTTATTACAGAAAAAAATAAGCATTTAGTTGAGCATAAGGAATAAACAATGAAACAATTATTTCACTGTAAGATAGAAATAGTAGTGTGGGTAATGGTTAGATGATGAATAAACTGAAGACCTTTTTTCACATGAACAATTAATTTTATCCCAAGAGGGGACTATGATTGATTCAATACAATTAGTTCCATCTTCACAACGTGCTTAAATACCTATTTAAATATTAAATACAAATTAAATGTTATATCTTTTAGGAATGTTTCAGTTTCAGACTGTAGTTAAAAATTGTCTTTTAAAAATCCTTTTAAAATGGACATAGCACAAAAACTACAGAGGTCAGTAAAAATCTAGAGAAATGGGACTGTGGGGTGAGGCCACGGAAATCACTCAAACAACCTGCTGGATGTTCAGAATAGCCCTCTTACTGCTCCCATATTACTCCTTCATGAAGTGACCCATTTTAAAAGCAATTAGGTTATCTTCCTGTTACTCTGAAAAGGAATTTTCCAATTTATAACTAAATTTGTTCATAACCACTTTATACCCACTTCTTCTTGTGTCAATGCTTGTCATTTACCTTGAGAGGCTTCCCCGTCCCCACTACTGATTTTGCTTTGATTTATTTATGCAGTTATCCTGCATTTTCTTGACTGAAACAAGTCAAGTTTTACCCTTCCCTATTAAAAGATGTGCTCCATCTATTAGCCAACACAGAAGAAAATATTTCTCAATATTGACTTTCTGTGAGCCCCACTAGAAAAATTCACAAACCATAGAGAAAGTTCATGGAAATATCCAAGCTGTCCCTCACATTCACAGTCTCTGAGAGCTAGCAGATCACTGCAATTTTCAGAATAGGTGGCATCTCAGAAACAAAGTGGTGCCATGACAAGAATGCATTCCACTGGCTTTATTTAATAGTCAAGGACAGCTTCACGGATCTTTATTGTTGCAATCAGAAATTACATTCTTGTTTCCAAAACTAATTGTCATCCTCCTACCATTCTGCTGGAATACATATTTCAAAGGAATTACTTCTGGTTTCTAGCCAACAGAATGGATTTTACAATTCATGACTGAAAAGAGAATGACATTGAATTTAACCTCCTAAATGTAATCCTTTTATGTCTTGCTGGCTTGTAATACAGCCATCTTGGTTTTAATGGCAGCTGTTTTCTCAGATTTACAGCTCAATTTCCACAAATACATGAAATACTTATCATAGGTCTCAAATGACACATGTTCAGGAATGTTACAATAATCAATAAAGGCATTTTTATAGTGTCACTAAATATTTAATCAAGCTTTCAAGAGTCTTGTGCTGTTATGGTTTTCTTCTCCTGGCATTAACCGTATTAGATGGTCTGTAGAATCTGATTATTTTTCCTTTGTGGAACATTCACTTTTACTAATTGTCAAATAAATGATATATCTTGAACAGAGTGTTTATAGAGACAGATGCAGCATTAACTGTACGTTGGGAATGGCTGTCTATCTGCTACAGATTTATGGGAAGGGTAAGTTTCAGAAGACCTTAGCATGTTTAAGGCTGAAATTGAGAGAGAAAATTGAAATTGAGAAAATGAGAGTTTTCATGCCTGACTTCCACAGTGTAAACTATTTTCTAGAGAATACTGGAAACTTAGATGAGCCAAATCTTGTGAGAGATTCTTAAGTACTCTTAAATAATACCCACCATTCCATGTGAGAATGGAAAACATCTTGAAACAAAGTGTAGCAAGTTTATGTGAGAAGGATAGGAAAAAGCAGCATACAGGACTAACTTCAGTCAGGATCCAAAATGTCTTCCCGCAGCTCTGCTTTTGTCAATTACTGCTTTTACTCTCTGCCCAGTTTTGACTATTTCTCTTCAGGTGTGATTTGCATATGGTTTTATGTGACATAGATTTGACCCCATATAATGACCAGCATATGAAGAATATTTCTTGTCTGCCAAAGAATTGAACTTCCAATTTTTCTTTTCTATTTTTAAAATCCAGATGCACTCCCTTCCATTAGTTTGAATTGCATGTGCTAAATATTGTATGCCTAGTATGGTGTAATTTGATTATTCTATTTAGCTATTACTGTTGTGTTTCTATAATTTTATAAGTTTTATCTGTGCTATTTCTCCAATCTTGACTCCTCGAGTTTATTAGTTGTGTTAAACTGTTTTTAAAGTCACATTTAAGGGTTTATAAAAGTTTAAAATTATATGGTAAATATAGCTAAGTGAAAAAAGTGTGTAACATAATTGTACATACAGACAACTATGTACACATATTTTTGATATAATATATCAAACAATAGTGTACAGTATGTTTTGCTATAACAAGAAGCATAGTGATTTCCACAACAGCTAAGCAAATAGACTCATATTTGTGTACCAAAGTTAAGCATGCTTTTAAGTCTCTGGAAATTGCCAGTAAAGTTCAGTCATTCTTGAAATAAGTCTACTTTTGTGATTTTAACATTTCTCAAAAAATATACACAAAATAAGATCTAAACCCCCAACATTCTGTATGTAGACACTTTAGTAAATAATAATCAGTTAAGATTGAAAATGCTGCACTGAGCTACATGTTTAGAAGAAAATGTTCTAGTCCCATTGCTGCATTTCTTTTCCCCTGAGGCATACACACATTGTAAGAAGGAGAACTGTGATACACACTGTGTATCATTTGATATATGTTGTGTATGAAACACAACATCAATTTTTTTTTCTAAAAATAGATTATTTGTAGCAAGGACAGATAATGTCTTGAAGTCCTATGGTAATACATTTTACTTATGCCACTGCCAATTGCATGGCAAAGTCCAATGTGTTATATGAAAACCACGACTGCCTAATAACCTAGGGTAAGGACAAGAGACAGCAAAAATAAATTGGTAATGATTTTAATTCCGTTGAGAGTAAACAAAACCTAAGAATGTAAAGGAAATAGGAAACAATTTTGGTGTAATATATTTCCTCCCTCCTAACATTAAATCCTCTAATGCTAGAATTTCCTTGTAGTGGCCAACATTGGACATGAGTTGTTACTGTGGAACTCTTACCTCTTGAAAAGTTTAAAGTTGTTATTCCTTCATGAATAAGAAACTGGAATGAAGGTGAAAAAAAATCATACTAACAGACAAGTTTTTCTGTCTCAGCATTAATGTCCTCGCACAGCTGCTATACCAGCACCATGTTGCCACACCCTTGAGATAAGTCAAATTTTCTACATCTAGTAGGAAATTTTAAAAGAAATGTTTCAGCCTAGGTTCTTGTTCAGATTTTAGTACCAAACAGAAGCAAGAACTTTCACACTCCTAAATTAGATATAGAAATGTCACCAAGTGCCTTTCTGTGTTCCCTGTCTTGAAAGACTTACTAAGAGATGAAATGCCTCTGGGACTGCCAAAATTGACTGTGAATGCCATGAGCAACCCTTTATCTAGGGATGCCAGGGCAAAACTATAATGACTTTTTAGAAGAATAGTTCCATCAAATTAATAGCTGGCTGAGGCTCAAACTTCTATGGCTTGATTGCAAACTTTTTGTGGATCTTAAAAATAAATGTCTCTTCTTCAAAAACGGTTGCTGAGATACATGTCTATATCCCATCCAAACAACTGTAAAAATCTGATCCAAGAAAAAATAAATTACTAGTCATCCTTCATTTGTAATAAGGTTAGAGTAGTATTCCTAATACCTACCATATTTAGTCATAGATAGCTGTATTTGAAATCCACATATGTACAGGATTAGACAAAAATAATTCTACTGAGTTGTTGAATTTTTTAATATTGCTTAGAGTATGAAGGCATTTTTACTTCCCATATTAAAGCAGAAAACCTCATATACCTGAAGAACATACAACAGGCTACGAGTGCAGGATTTGTATAAGGAACTTGTACAAGAGAGAGTGTAAAAATAGAACCAGATGTTTGTGTTACTGAACTTTCTCAGAAGTCCTTTAGGGAGCATTCTGCAAAAATCTGAGGTATTAGTGTTTTCATTTTTCAGAACCATGATGCAGTTTTAAAGTCTCATATATACCTGATATCCAATAACACTGTTCTTTCCTGTTTTTGCAGTTTGCAACCTCAGTAATGCTACTGTTGTTCATTACTGAACAACAGTGTGAGCCATGATTGCCCAAGTCTAGAAGTGAAACAGAACTTAGTCTCTGTGGAAACATGAAAAACTACAGTATCTTCTCCATATCAATTAACCTAAATAAAAATAATTTGTATAACATTTCTGATCTTTTTATTGCACAAAAAGAATAAAGCTAATTATGTGTCACCTCTTCCTAATTTTCAGACTGAGAGGACTAACAAAACTAAGTAGGAATTCTAAAAGTTCTATACTTATGTGTCAGAAATATTACCCCAGAACTATAGCCTCAGTGACTGGTGAAATGAAGTGTAATAAGTCCTACATAGCCTTTTAGTATTTTTTTTAATCAGAAGAATTTGAAAGTTTTTTATTAAGGACACAAGTTGGAATTTAATGAAATTATACACTAGTAATAGTTTTGAAAGAAAGGCTAAGTGTAATGGGAGAAGAGATATAATCCATGGTCAGTTTTTAATGTAATAAAAGCAATTGGTTTCTCAGACTTGAAAGAAATAGCATGTTCTTTGCTCAGTAATGCTTATTCTGGCAGTTGCTCCTGGCTACGTATCTCATATAACTTTGAAAGGTACAAAGACATGAAAAACTTCTTACATGAAATAGAACTCATGGATATTAAGGTGAAAGAGGGTGAAGTGAAGAGTGTAGGCTTTGAAGAAAGCAAGGCAATTTTCAAATCAACTAACTTTATATTCTTTTTCTTGAGTTACTCTGTCAAAGATACTTAGCTCAGCTGTCAATTCTTCCTCACTAAAGCCATATGTTTCACAACTTAAATCGGCAGATCCATCTGTGTTATTGGTGGTGAATAGCAGTGGTTAACTGCATACTCTGCATACAGATCATTCTGTTGTAACCAGACTCAATTTTCATTTAAAAAAACCAGCAATCAAATCTCCCAGCTACAAGGCATCGACATTTTCAGGTTTCTGACTAGGAACAGAGAAGAACAAGATCTCTTTTTTCTTGCCTATATAATTTGTTCAAAGACATCATGGGCAAAAACCAAAAAAGTGATTTTTTAATGTAATTTCTTAAATATTTTCAAATTGAAAATAAGTATTTTTCAATATTTACAGTGGCTTTAGAAGACCACACAGCTAGCATACAAGATATTACTCTATTCCATCATGCACAATAAGCTTTTATCTATTGTAAAAATTAATTTTTACTACCAGTATGTATTAAAGTTTCAGTAACATCCTCTTCCCCATATCACCACCTGAGACATATTCAGTAAGGTATTTCAGCTACTAAAGTATTTTATTTGATAAGATATGTTATGTGGGTTACATTTTGCAGAAGTTGAGTCTTCTGACTTAGGAAGTAGAGGGAAAGAAAGTGAAATTATGACAGTGACAGCATGGTTTCAAGTGAGGTATCATTTTCCAGGAAAAAATGCTTTCTCTCACTTTGAACCAGCTCTAACAGCACCATTAAAGAGTCTCAGAGTTGCATGCTCCTTTTAGAAACACCACCCTTGCATGACTAGAAGCATCATCAATATTAGAATGTTTCTGTTTCTGGCATTATCCATTATATTGCAAGAGGTAGGGAGTCTCATTCCAGCATACCAGTTAGACCATTGTGGATTTCTTTTGAACAAAATAAACCCCACCCATATCTCATAACATCTTTTTGAAATGACAGAATTTGAAGAGCTGGAAGAGATGATATTTGAAAGCTGTCTTCTTTCCTTTAAAGAATGACTGATTGCACCTTCAGAGAGCATGTATGACCAATCGGACCTTTCCTAGTTAACATGCAGGAGGGGGAGAGTTCAGAGAGACAAAATCTTTCTCCAGCTGAGTGGTAAGAGTGACTCACATCCCCATGGTTGCCCTTTAGACTTCTGATTAAAACACGGTCTGTCAGTGACCTGTGGGATGAGCGGCAGGAGCAAAAATCTTTAAATCAATGCCTTTCTTGGTTACGCGGATACTTTTCTTTCCCACGTCGTCCTAAATCCAACTTAGGGCCAGTACAGGACAAACAGTTTGACTGTTTTCACACAAACACAGAACTCTGTTGAGAGAGAAGAATTTTTAGAGTTCTGACTCAGTCCAAGAGCATGAGCCATACTCTAGGCCACTACTTCTCAACTTCAACCTGAGCTAAGTAAAATACCTATCTTCTTCATACCAAGAAAATGATATGGAAGAATTGCTTTCAGTGTCATGAAATTGGTCCCAGAAAAAAACCCCAAAAAACATTGATTAGAACAACAGATTAAGGATAAAGGTAGACTGAGACACTTATGCCTCAAAAAGTTGGTGAACAAATGCAAAAATTTCAGCTTTTGAGCCGCTTGTCAGTAATATGTAAAGCTATTTTGAATGGAGACATTTCCACAGCAGCTGACAGAAGGATGAATCTTAGAATTGGAAAAATTGAGTGCTTTGTGGTAAAGTTGAACAATAATGCTGATGAACAATAAAATAAAAAATAGAGGGCACTTTCTCATCCATATATCTATCAGAGACCTGACATTTTCACAGTAATAGCGCAGATATGTAGTTATCGCCTTTCTTTAGAAGAATTTAGGTGCAGCTCTTCCCAATGGAATAGGATTTCTGTTTGAAAAGGAAGATGCTTTTAAAAGGGTAATTTTAAAGTTTTTTTGTTTCTTCTTTTTTTTTTTACTTTTTAGCTTTTTTTTCTGAATAAGATAAGCATGGACACTTTCATACAGGATATAAATTCCCTGTGTCCACCAGCACCAGATTTACGATAATCAGCTTATCCATTTGCAAGAGAAAATGGTGCAAGAAACCCTATCTGAAGACTATCTCTCTGGGCTTGAAAGCTGCATATAGGCTCATGCCCTGCCCTGGTGCCTGGTCCCAGCCCTGCAGGACTCATCCCAAGTCTCCCAGATCCATGTCCAGGCCTAGCACCCAATGACAACTGTGGCTGGCCCCATTCCCTGTCAGCAGCCCTGCTCTGCTCTCTCTGGCTGGACATGGAGCCAGGTCCTTCTGGGGAACAGTGCCTGTGTCCCAGCCTCATCTACTGCTCCCACTGCCCTTGTGGGGGAACCTGCTCTTCTTCGTCCTTGGCAACCCTCTCCTCTTTTTAACACTTTATCAAAGGTTGGTGGAAGATCTCAAAAACCACTAGTGCTCCCAATGTGTATAATGCTCATAGAATTCCTGAAAGAAGGCTCTGTCTGCCGTATTTTTGGCCAGCATAGGTTTCAAGCCTACAGCCATCAAAGTCAATGGTGAGCTGTCAGGTACTTGGTTGAACACTTGTATGGAAGGACCGTAGCAGACTTCAAAAATGGGATAGGAAGGAATAAAATGATGCCTATGAAATATAATGTGGAAATCCTGAAAAAATGAGAGCACATCAATGCAAACAAAAGTAGTAGTTGCATAATGGACTTCAGTAAGACAGTCTGGAATAAAATATCATTGATAGCTATGAAATGTCCCATTTGAGATGATTATATAAACTCATTCTCACCCTCCGAGTATGGAGAACATCTGCCTCTGTGCCAAAACAAAACAGTAGATCTCACCTCAAACAACATAATGTACAGAAAAAGAAAATATTGGTTCATTTTGGTCTTTTATAGATCAGTTGTGTTCCACAATTGTATATATACATAATATATGCAAACTGTTCAAATATTCACTTCCTCTGCTCCTCAAGTGCACTGCAAACCGTCCACAACACTGCTAGAAGATTAGAATACCTTGTCTCCTGAAATCGTAATCAGAGATCCTGAAGTTATCATCTCTGCCTCTTTGCACACATGTAGATCTACTTATCTGTCCTTTTCTTTTTTCCCCTGAAGAACTAGAGATGGATTTCTAGACTAAGAGTAGAGGTCATTAATAGTACAGGATGGGGATTTAAAAGGTACTGCAGATCTTTTTTATTTTTTGATAACACTGTAAGAATTGTGTCAAATAAAGTTTATTTATTCTTCTAGCTGCATATGCATTAACTTTGTCCAAGTGGTAATTTTAATTATGATTGAGGTGCTATAAAGAAGCTGATAACTTTCTAAATATATTGCTGAAGGATTGCATCAAAGCTAATTATTCTCCTCCAACGCAGGATTTGATAAACAGCTTGATCTTTTTGTTTTCTTTCTAGATGTGCTTAATTTTTTTCTTCTTTGTCAAGTATTTTGAGCTATCTCTTTCCCATGATAAATTGGAATCCTTTCAAAAAGCATCTAGGGTCAGACTGCAGACTGTCTGCATGGGTAGGAAGGTTTGAAAAGGATTCCTCCTTTCAGGTGTCCATTCCCATCACTCTGTTGCTTGCATTGACAAGGTTGTTAACGATAGGGACTGTTCCCACATAAGAGCTGAGAAAATCCTGACTTTCAAAGAATCCTCTTCTGAGAGATCAAAACCAGTTGTGTTTGTGATAGTTTTTTCTTCTGAAGTATCTGATTCACTGAGTTGTTCATACAGTATTCCCAGTTGTATCAAATTATAGTGAAAAAAACCCACCTTAGATGAGTTTTCTTGACATTAGTATAGGTTGTTTTAATACAGTATTCTCTTTTTTTATTAGGTTTTCTTTTATTAGAAAGGTTCCTAAAACATAACTAGGTAAATCTAGTGAATTCTAAGTATGGCCAACAATCATTAGTGGCAAATCCAGAAACTCTCCATCACCCTCCACTTGTAGAGACAAAATGAAAAGTTACTTTTTATCTCTCAATCTTATTACACTCCTACTTCCTCTACTTTGATGTCGAGGCTCGATTTTTCTTTTCCAGCAAAGACGACAAGTTAATCATATCAAGAAAAATTAATGGACACATTTTCAGAAGTGCTAATTAATTTGGTCTGCTCAACTCCTGGCAATTAATACTTTCAGTCTTGATTTTCCAAGGTGCTGGGAACACATTTCAACTCTAGGTGATAACTGAGGGAGCAAAGCCACAGAATATCAGTAGACCAGTCAGTCTGGGTAGTCACACAAATGAAGACTTTTAGTAGAGACAAGTAGTCTCGTACAGGGAAGTTTTAATCCTACTCAAAGGCTGAATCTAGAATTCTAAATTGCCTTTCTCTACTCCGTGACCCTGCTTTGAGGCCATACTGAACTCCATGGAATGCCTTGAGTATTCAGGAGTCAAAATTAGCTAAGATCTCAGACTTTCAGTTAGAGAATATGTCTATTATCAGAAATATTGAGAAATATTGAGAGTATATTTCTATTCATTAAGCCAGGCAGTAGGATGACTTTGTAACAACTAGGAAAGACAGTATGCTTACTGTAGTAATACCCCCTGCTCCAGACCTGTCAGGAATGATCTATCTCTACCACATGAAATGTCCCTCCAGAGGATCTTATGTCTTTAAAATCATGTTGCTAAACCAAACCTTTGAGCATTTCAATGACTCCTTTTCTCATTTTATTTCCTTTGCTTTCCTCCTCATTTCCTTCCTGCCTGAATTAAGAAACATATTTGCAGCTCATCAAGGAACAAAAATAGGTATGCTGGAAATAACACATTTTACAGCAACGTTTGAATTTGCTAGAAATTAGTCCTGGGCAGGACAGCTCATTTATGCTTACCACAGAAATGAGGAAAAGTTTTAAAACTTTGCTGACTGTGGACAACATTAAATATTTGTCCAAAGTAGAAAAGGAAAAACTGATGTGAAAGAGTTAAAATGAAGCACTAGATAATCTGTCCAAAACTAATTAAAACCATTTTGCTGACTGATATCTATGGTACAATAGGCAAAGCCCAGATGTCACAGTAGAGGTTTTTCACTGACCTATCTCTAAAGTATTTCCAGGTGTTCTGAACGCATTGTTCATCTGAAGGCACTTCTGCCTATGCATTGCAGAGTGTGCAGCCAACCCCAAGCAACAGTATTTCTTTCCAGTGTGTGATGAGCATGCTCAGTGGGATGGATAAGCTCTCTGAATGCTAATGTAGGGTAACAGATTTGGATTCTGATGACTTCACAAACCAGCTTCAGAAGGAGGGTTTTCTGAAAAGAATAGAGTTGTGCACTTAACACACAGTGCCTTATATTTGAAACTTAGGTGTTTTAAATGTATAGTTTGGGTTTTTGGTCAGTTGGGTTTTTTTTTTTAAAGAGCACAGAAGGGAACTTATGAGTAATGGTATTGAAAATATGCCTTTTACTGTTTGCTGTGTCAAGTCAGATTTGAATGGAATAAAACTGGAAACTCTCACGACAGAATCTCTTAGTGGTGCCTACTCTGAGAGTGTGATAGGTTGACCTTGTTTGTTTGCCAGGTGCCCACCAAATCTATTCTGTCACTCCCTGTTGCAGCGGGTAAGCCTGTGAGACAAGGAACAAAGAGAGTCCAGTAGGAGGACAGTCCCTAAGACCAGGGATTCCTCCCTAGGTTAGGGTGATAAAAAGGTCTTCCCCCAGGATGCTTTGCTTTGCTATGTTAATGTACCCCAGTTCTGTGTTTTCCTGGTTGGCCTCTCAGCCCCCTTGTACCTTACGTGTTCCTGCCCTAGAAGGTTCTCCACTCCAGGTTCCCCCCATTGGCCCTTGCCCCTCACCACTCCCTCAGAGTTTCCCCATTGGCTCCCATTCCCTAGCCCTGCCCGTGTACCACCCCCGTGCCCTCAGATCATTGGTCCCTGATGGTTGCCCCGCTCCTGTGCTTAAACCTGACAGAGACAGGACCACCTTCATTGTTCTGTGTCTTCGTCTTTGGACTCCTTCATGGTGCGGCTGCAATAAACCTTTGTCCGTGGAACTCTACACGGGGACCCTTCCTACCTCTTTGCCATTGACTCATATTACTGGAGCTATCTGTTTGTGTGTGCATGTAGGCGTGTGTGAGTGTGTGTTGGTCTTGCCGGGCGGCTTCGCTAAGGAGACGCTGTTGGAAGGTCGGGGCATCGCGCTCCGGCACTACAAAGCTGCGTGCCGAAAGTGACCACTCCCCTTGTCAGCTGGACAGAGGAGAGGAAATATGATGAAAGGCTTGTGGGTTGAGATAAGGACACAGAGAGATCACTCAGCAATTACTGTCATGGGTAAAGCAGACTCAGCTGAAGGAAATTAATTGAATTTATTACAAATCAAATCAGAGTAGGATAATGAGAAATAAAACTAAATCTTAAAAGCACCTTGCCCCCATCTCTCTTTTCCTCCTGGGCTTTACTCCTGAATTCCCTAACTCTTCTCCCTACAGCAGCTCAGGGGAACAGGGAATGGGAGCTGCAGTCAGCTCATCAAACATTGTCTCTGCTGCTCTTACCCCTCAGTGCATGGACTGCTCATGCTCTTCCCCCTGCTCCGGTGTGGGGTCCCTCCCATGGAAGACAGTTCTCCATGATCTTCTCCAGTGTGAGTTCAGTTTGAAAATTTGTCATTTCTGTCTGTCTTACTTTAGTTTAGTTTTTGTCAAGCCAGCATTTCAATATTTAAGTTATGTATCTTTCCAAATTACCATGCTAAATTTATAATCTTCACCTCATTTTATAATTTAAAAAGCTCTTCTCCTGCCAATAAACATCAGAGATAATTATACAGGTAGGACATTTTACAATGAACATTCTTTGGGATGGACATCTTTATTTTCTTTACACCAAATAAACACAAAGTATATCGTTATATTTTCTGGGAAAACTGATGTGAAATTGTACCTAACTGGAAAAAAAAATGGATTTTTTGGGCAATAGAGCAAAAGATATCTTATTAGAAGGTGATAACTCCCAGTATAGGTACTAGATAATTGAATAACATTTTGATGTAGTAGTACATGTCTAGTGACAGTTTTCATGCGTGTAATATTATTTAATATTGTGTGTTATAATTTCTGATGTTATCAACATCCATGTAGAACTAATGGAATTTGCAATTTGCAGTACTATAATTTTAGCATCCTTTAATACTAAAGTGATAAATCTCCTCCCTGCTTCGCATGTCATTGTCGTTATGTAAGCTAAATATAGGGATGTTGGGGAGAGGGAAGGTTGTCTTTCAAGGAGGGGTAGCTCTTTGCATTGTTGCCTCGTGACAACACTGCCTCTGTAGGGAGAATTTACCTCTGGATAGCAATTACAGATAACATGGGTGGAAAACTCACTCTATCTTTACATTGACTATCTTGCTTAGTTTCAATCTTCAAGCCTTCCTTGGTGGGATTAGCGTCTGGAATTTTTCTTGGTCTCTTCAGCATGCTCCATGGCACGGTTATGAACAACTTGCTTTAAAATTGGACTTTAAAGGCTTGCTGTTCCACCCTCAAAGCCAGTTCTTATTTGCCGTTTTAAATGTCACAGTCTGGGGCTTTGTTTGAGAGTATTAGAAAATCTTTCATACTCTTGAGGGATTTCTAGTGTTCTAAAATTTTGAATGTAAATCCCAGTGTTTTACAAAGGAACTTAAGGAAGATAATTTGTTGTAGAACCCTCCAGCCATCTCAGCCTCACAAGATACTTTTGTTTGACAGGATGGTGACCCTCTGTTGCTATGGACACACTGATGGCATTTATGGACAGATTCCATGTCATCCCAGCTTTACGTGTTTAATGTGAAAGTTATAATGTTCTGGTGACCCAGAAGTCCAGATAGCCATTCTTAGTCAGCCACCAGACTCCAGGCACACTTTGTTCAAGGGCGCAACAAAATAGGAAGTATGAGTCTTCCAGTGAGAATTCATATGCAGAAGGGTACTGGAGAGAATTGTGAACATAAGATACCTAAATGACTAGTAATAATCTAGATTAAACTGATTTTGGATTAAAGACAGGGTTAAGTAAAGAATAAACATATATGTAGTCTTAAGTTGCTACAGTTACATGGCTCAAATATTTGTCTAATATTGCATAGGTGAACATGCTTATTTCATATCATCTCTGCTTGGTGTAGCAGAAATAAAATTTTTAAAACAATATACTTAGAAATTGTGTCTCTGAACATCCTAAAAAGGTGTTTATCCAGTATTCATGAATATGATATTCTGTCAGCACTGAGTTTTGTTTAATAAAATTGGTTTAATTTTATTTGAAGAAACTGCATGGTGTTTTATTTTTTCCTTAGAGCTTTCAATAGCTCAGCCTCTCCCAGAAAAGGACACTGTGATGGCATTTCAGCTCTGACCTTTCCATTTCAAATTTGAAATCCAAACTGGGAAATAGGGAGAGGTTCCTTACATGGCAATTCAGATGTTAGTCAAAGTTTCTTGTCACTGACTATGAATATTGCTAATCATTCACATGCCAGGATTTGCATTACTGGGCTTCAGGAAATGGAAGTAACTTGAACTGAAGGGCACTTAGTACATTTTAGTATAAATTAATTGTGTCAGTTTCTGTATTGTAAATTTACGATAATCACATTACCTCAAAATAATTAATTAAATAAATAATAATAGCAATACACTACTTGAGAATATATTTCTAATAATATTGCCATCTTTATGCACCCCACTGATTTAGGTGGCCTTTTCTTATGGACCTATAACCCACCTATACTACTTTAGCAAAGTTTTACAGTAGACAAGGGTCCAGTTTTAGCTCTCTAGAACAACAGCTGAAAACTGATATCCAAGGTTTTTTTGTTTTTTTGTGTTGTTAAACATTGAATTCAGATAATTTTTTTAATGTAAGCAGATGCAGAAGATGTTTTTCTTCATGTAGCTATCACTTCTTTTAGAGCTCCTGATCAACCACTATCTCAGGATTATTACTGTTTGCTTTCCTTGTTTAAGAGGGGGTTTTGGAGCGTATGAATTACTATGGTTACAGTCTGAATGGTGAAGAATAATAGATCGTCCTTGACAGCAAAAACATTTAAGAATTTCTGATGTTCTGCCACTTTTACAGATCAGCTAAATACAAAAAAATTCTGAAAAGTATCAGCAAGATTATAAGATATTGGAAGTGTTAAAATATTCTTGAATGTATGAAACCTCTTAGCAGATGTGAAAATAAAGCCTAGACCTTTTTATCCTAACTCTATTTTAAGGAAGACTTTTTGTGTAAAAAATAATTGCTTCCAGTATAGATTTACTTTAGCAAGAGATCTAGAAAACAAAGGTAAACTTGTGTGACCTTTCCCCAGAGCTTTGAAAATAGCAGTTTATCAATGAAATTATTCAATATTACTGAATGTGATTTCTGCCAACCAAGACAATGTATTAACAAAGCCCTGCTCATATGGCATATCACAAAAATAAATGAAACACTTATTGATCCATTTTAATGAATTCAACAGAAGTTATATTAAAACAGGCTCATTTTATTGATGAATCAGTCTCACTAACAACTTTTCCATGTTTTAAAAAATCTCATGCTACACAGTCCTACAAGAGACCTTACTATTTGAAACATCATTAAAGCACCAGTCTTGGACTATGAATGAAGGAGGAAGAGCACTGAAAGTATATATTTATAATAGTCACAGTGTATAGTTAGATGGTGTCTTTTTACATTTGATTTCTCTATTCTATATTTGGCTACTCTAAGTAGACTTCTATTAATGATGAACTTTCTTTGATTTACATTGATATTAGATAGTTTATCCAAAATGTACAAATTCTGTGTGATTCATTCTGTTCTGTGATCTTCCAGATCTTCCTTGGAACTGTTCTTTCAAGGACTGGTTTGGGTTCTGAATAGTTTCTTGCACCCTCAGAGACTACATGATTTAACATGTAAGCAAATGGTTTTGTCAAGTGTTCTTATCACTGACTTTGGCAATAAAACCAGAAAATCCAAACTGATTGATTACATATATATTATATATATTTTAATTATGTTTTGCCTGTCTGTATATAACACTAGTCCCATCATAACATAAAATTAACTTGCAAATAGAAGAATTGTGGGGAGTTGCCTCATATCTAACAACAATAATGTAACTACCCTACGTGAACAGAATAGGACAGAATCATAGCAACCACTGTAGGCAGGGGGTAGCTGATAAGTAGGAGCTGCCTTTTCTGGCTGGCTGCATTATTATCTCTGAGTTCACAACTGGGAAAATGGCCTCTGCTACCCAGCCTGACACTGCAAACTAGAGAAGGCTAGGTCTCAGTAAGGACCTGTTCTGCTCATAACAGGCTCAGAAAAGATGGGGTCAGTCTGCACAGTGTGAACACAAAGCTTTCAGGCGACCTTTTCTTTCTCTTTTACTCTTAACTATTACTTAATATTATGCCAGTCTGTCACATCCCAGTATACTGGCTTCAGATGAATTGTTGTGTGGGAGCACATCCAGGATGAGTCTAGGCTACCCTGAGAGGAAAGGTTATGAAGTCCTTCATCAGTTCAACAGCTCAGGATTAGCCACAGGAACCGTCTTTGCAAAGAATGGACAGAGTCTGAGATGGGAGAGGAATGATTATACAATAGCAAATTGCTTTAAAACCTTAATAAATTTGGATGTGTGTTCCAGCTCAGCAGTTCATTTTTATTTGCTATTATAATAGAAGTTTAACAATGATGATAAAATCTCAATTGTTTATATAATAGTGTCTGGGGGTTTGCAAGAAGTGTTCAGCATGCTAGGTAGTTAACATGAAACTAAATATATCAGTCCAAGCTGCAATCCAAATCAGTGTTCTGGGAATTAAATTGGGGCTAAATGTATAAACTCTTTTCATTGTTGTTGCACAAACACAAATGTTGGTGGATATTTTTCTGAGATGACCTGAAGTTATTTCCTTTATAATTGCTATTAAATTAAATAACTCACTGAAAAACCACCCAAATAATTTCTGCTTGAGAAAATATGTTATTTGACCAAATATGAAATTTTCATTCTGTTTTATGTCCCTGTGTTTTAGGTAAATAAAAATAAATTGTGTAATGGAATTCATCTTTAAAGAAGAAATTGAAACATTTTTATTTTAAATGGTAGAATCAAGCATTTTGAAGTTTTCATTATCCCCTGGTCATTTTTTTCAGCCAAAGGATGATCTCAAATTTTCTAGATTGTTCGTTATATTTTTCTAAAAGGATTTTTTTTTTTTTTGCAAGTTTTAGTCACTTATGTCAGTAAGCTGTATATTGCACACATATTAAATAAAGAAGAATGTCTCCTGCTGAATGAGAGAAAATGCAGCTTACATAACAGTCACTTTCAGATGTGAAACTCCCGTGGCCGTGTGTCCTTCAATCTCACTGCACATCATAGGTAAGTATTGTAAGTAAAAGGTTGAAATGTGATTCAAATGAAACACAAAATTTCAGAATCCAACAGCGATTTCACCTTCCCAGGGTATCACCTAGAAACATTGTGCTTTTGAGGGATAACATCCCAGAATGTTCAGTGTGGGAGTTCAACAATATTGCATAAAGCAGTGAAGGCAAGTATGGTTGAATGTTGCAGGAAATAAAGATCAAGAGGTGAAAGCAAAAATGTGGAACCTTGCAGTGCCTTATAGAAATAGGGCTGAAGGAGACCCAACAGCCATAAGAATGATGTACTCTGGGGCATTTGGATATCATGACGAGTTCCAGAGAGAGATTTGCAGAAAACCAGAAGAGTTTCTTACCATTGTGTTAACAGACCTTGTAGACATAAACTCCACGAGAAGTAATGCACACCAGAAGTTGGATTCTAGGTACAAATGTTGAATCATAATTGTTTGGGGAGGTACATATGAGAGACACATTACGTACGAGAGGTAAATCAAGGTATATCAAACCAAGTAGCCCTGTCTGTTTTGGCAAAAGTTTTCATTATTTGTAGGTTTTAATCTTTTTAACTGAGACATAATAACAACTAAAACTGTTCTGCATCTGATGGAAATGAATGAAATATGAATGGGATGATGCAGACATTGGTTTTGAGCATCAGTTTTTCCTTTTGTGATTCATCCCAAAATTATGTAAGCAGAATATGCAGGTGTTCTGTTGTGTTCTGATGGAGCTGAGGCCACCAGATACCATTCACCAAATACTAATACATGATACAACATATTGAGAAATAAACTTGCCTTTTGTAATGAATAATATTGATCTAAAGTTTTTTAAGGACTTCTAAAATATAAAATCTAGCTTATGACATAATATTTCAAATTTGAGGTCTGTATTTTATTATTCTTCCACCCTAAGTTCAGTCAGAAAACTTGTCCTAGTGGAGAATTCTATGTGAATTACACCTGGTTTTCATTATTTTTAGCTTGTGTATCATATACCAGAAACACATTTGAGATTTTTCATTAAAATTATTAGATTAAATCAATATAAATCGAATTATTTCAAAGAAACTGTATGTTACTTTAGAGTGTGTGTATGGTGTTCTACTTAAATAAAAATGAATTCTGGCAATTTAAAGCATTACCATTTTAATTAAAGTGCCTGCTAACACACTGAAAAGTTGAACCTTGGAAGGTTTAATGCTGTTTGCAGGCTACCAATCTCCAAGGTAAAGAATGATCAGAATAAGAAATGGGGATAAATTAGGAATAGAAACCTACTCATACTATTATACAACAATATCGCAACATTTTTCAAATAGAAAGTTATTCCTAGCTCCTAAATCATAATAAGTTCAGGGAATTTCAAAATAATTTAGGTAGTAGGGTATTGTTTGTTTTGGGTTTTGTTGGGTTTTTTTTTTGTGGTTTTTTTTTTTCTTATTCCCTTTCTAATACAATGCTAGTGTGCAATGACAACTTCTGTATAAAACCGTCTTTTATGTTTCCTGGAAACCTGAGAGCGTGTAGAAGTCTTACACATTCCTCATCCTTATTATTCTTGCTTCAGAATATCCTGAGCTGAAGCTGCCAAGGTCATGGTCATGCATTTGATCACACAGAGCACTGTGTGCTTCTTTCATCAGATGATGATGGTTTTGGGCTTTGCTTTGTTTCATAGGGTAGCTTCTGTGAGGAAGAACCTGAGGCTGACAGTTCCCTTTACCAGTAATCCATAAGCTTTGTGACTTCTGTTTACTAAAACTTTGCCCTACATGTTATGAAATCATGATTTCTGGATGGTTATTAGTTTTGGCTGGGCCCTAGCAGATGGTTTACATATAAAATCATTATTTTCTCTTTCACCCTTCATCAGAATTAGGCAAAACATTTAACAGTAGAATTCAAACACCTGGGAGCTTTTCCATAGCCTGTGTGTTTCCTTCTGTACAGTGTTTTGATTCTACTACAGTGGTGTCAAAATGTATGGTTTTACAATTCAGGATTGTTGCATGTGCAGTACAACATAAGGATCCAGCCTTTCATAGGCTTAATGGTTTGATAGCAAACAATTTTTGAAACCTTCACAATTATTTAGGAAAATTATTTCTATTGATTTTTGGTACAAAATCCGTGGAAACTAAAATTAGTCAAACATGGACAAAAATTAATTTATAATATTACTCCATAACAATAAAATAACTATCAGTGATAGGAAGAACAAAATCCAATTAGCGCCATGTAGCTTTTCTTACAGCTTCAATTTAGGACAACTTTACATATCATTAAGATACAGAAAAGAATTCCAGGCAGGAACTGTGTGCCTATGTCAGCTTGTCCTGTCTTGTGGGGGGCTCTTGTGAAAGAACTCATAGCTCTTATAACTGACTTATTGCAATTCATTATAGTTGCAGTTTTATCTCACCATAGTCAGGTGTCAGTTTTCTTGTGTGGGTTGGCATGTTTATAAACATAAAATTTTTTGTTTTAAAAAACCAAATATGTCCTTTGCCTTTAGGATATAAGGACCGCAGTGGTGAAAGGACAATGTTGTGGGAGAGAGTTACTTTTGATCTAATGAATACAAAGGAGACATTTCCACCTCAGGAGGTGAATGTGTGGTCATTATCAGTCACATAAAATGTTTTAGTTGCCCTCTGCTGTTGTGACTTCTGGGCTCTCATAAATCAGATGAGATGCTGATGGTCAAACAGACTTATTATATTTCCTGAGTGAATGGTATTGTTGTTCCGCAAACACTTTGACCCTGCACTTATCATCTAGTCCTGTGTTGAAATAACTGTTAAGGGTTATTTTTCACTGCTGGCTGATATCCAGCAAAGGAAAACCAGTACTTGACTTTTATGCAGTGAAAAGTGAGAGCATCCTAGTTTAAAACTAACCTGGTGTCCTGTGAAATTCTACCATTTACCAGTCAGCAGGACCTAGAAACCTAAATGCCTTTGTGTGGGGATGAGCATACAGCTCTTGTATGTGTACAAAAGTGGTAACACCGAGAACCTTGAGGAGAGCCAGACATTTAAGTCTGCCCTGCTAGGAATAACCTCTCCTTACACTCTTTAAAGAGCTCTTACATCTGAAAGGTACCTGAGCCCTACTAGGGTATTCTCTGTAATAACTTCTTGCTGAGCCTTAGTTTTTTCTTGTTGCTTTCTTCACATTCCAATGAGATGTTGGGTTTGTGGGGAACTTGGAGATCAGATGAGTGTTATGCACAAAGTCCTAGGGCAAACAAAGACCTAAACTACAAATGGCACAGAAATGAAAGTAAAATAAAATTGGTCCCAGTGCCACAAAAAACTCCGGTCCAGACAAATTAAAAAAAAAAAATTACATATATGTGTACAAGGAAATTCTTTACCATGTCAGGGAAACTGAATGTGGGAAAGCATCTGATTGTGACTTGAACAGGACTGTTTTCAGCTCTAATCTCTCTTAAGCTTCTAAAACTAAAGGTTGAAATAGTTCCCTCTCGGCTAATAAGGAAGATCTAAAATATTTTATTATTTTGTTTGTTTGGGTTTTTTAAACTTTAAGGAGTAGCAGTATTGGCCAGAATTAAGTCTTTCTCTCTTGGGGATGATTCGTGGTAGTGTTATTGTGAAAAGTGCAAAATACATAACCAAAGCTGAACTAGTTTGGGAAAGAAGGATTGTGTTTTATTTAAATTCTGTTAAAAGCTATATAGTTAGCTTCATTTTCATTATAGATGTTCATCAAATTATACAGTTGGTTAGGAAACCCAGCAAACACAGTATAACAAATAAAATTCTAGCATTTAGTTCAATGGAACTTTTCATCATTTACTGTGAAAGAAGACAACTATTTAAAATGCACTGTGAACAAAGCCAGGTTCTATGAGATGTAACAGAAGTTCTGTCTGCAAAATAGAATAAAGCACATGAAAAAAGCAACTTGTCTTTGTTACCAAGACACCCACACAGAATCTGCCTTTTCCTCCAGGGCCACGGCCAGCATTGCTGCTCAACTTGACCTCTTCTCTGTAAGTGCAATTTGGTTTCTCCTGATTCACCACACACAGGCAACCTAATAAATCACAAACAGGATTGTAAGGACATCATAAGGACCAATGACATGTACTCCCCTGCATGAAACTGATGACATAGGTGTGCAGGTTTTCTGAAGGACAGGTGTTGGTGTGTTACCTTGTTGTGCCATAGACACACTGTGGCCTCAAAAAAGGACATCAGACATCTACTGCCTCAGACCCTGGGGATGCTGTGGGCTGCTTGACTGCTTGGTCACTCAATTGCCATTTAATCTGGAACTTCTGTAAGAGCATTGGACATATCTTCATCTCAGTTAATAATACGATAAGTAAAATAAATCTATTTACCTGTGTGCATATGTCCTGAACTAGACAAAAGTAAAATTCTAGAAGGGAAGAACTACAGATGTTCCTTGAATGGCAACTGGGACAGGAGCTTTTAATCTGTCCAGAAACTGTAGCCAACGGCTGAATTTCTCTTAAGGTATAAAAATTTTAATTTTTAAGCATCCCAAGAAAAATACTTCACAAAATCTGAAGAGAATATTTTTAAAACCTAGACAGACAAACTGCATTTTGAAATACAGCTAATTTTGCAAGACCAAATCACTTCTAACAACCAAGTTGATGCATCAGGTAGTGACAAATTTATATTTTGGTAGGGAATGGAATTCAGTGTTTAACCAATAGATGTGGATCAATATGATGTTCAGCTGAATCCTTCTCATACTAAAATAAGACAGAAATTTTACAATTTGTTCCAGTGGTTATAGAAACCAACCCTTTCCCAGCATAAATAAAAAGAAGAGCTAATAGTAAGAAACTGGATTATCTGAGCAGTAGGAGAAATAATTCATAATTACTGGGATATGTAATATTTTACTCTCAAGTTTAATGTGGTTTTTTAATGAAATTATGACTTTTAATTGTGTCTACTTGCACAGTAATATTCATCCCTTTTAACAAACCCATTTAATTTCTCAGCTTTATAATTGAATGAGATAGTATTATGCAGTATATAATTATTTGCATCTCTATATATGCACACATTTTTATGTATAAATTATCTACATATATGCTACAGATATTTTGAACATTTCTTGTGTATTTAAAATCTTCATGCCTCAGCTAACAAATGAAAAACCTATTATTATACACAATCTTATGGAAAATATTCTTTGTAAACTTAAATGAAAACTCTCTGAGGAGTCAGACTCTGTTTTATGAAGAATTAATTACAGGGCAAATGTTTTTAATTTTTCCAAGTCATCCCTCTTCCCAGATGCTCCCCAAGACATTAATTTGTAATCCAAATGATCTTTCCTACTGTATGGTTTTACCTAAACTGTGCCAACCTCATCAGTATTAGAGCTTGTCTAGAATTTTGATTGACTCTTCCAAAGTTCACTGCAGCTCAAAAAGCTTACTGCAGTTCCAAACCTCAACAGACTCTTCCTAGCTTCTCTGGGAGTTAGGGCTATACATTCAACTCACCTCCCTTTTCAAAAATTTTAGATCTGTAATGCTCTTTGGGTTCATATACAGCCTTAGAATAATATTACTCTGGAATTACTCCAGAATATTTGCTTATTGTAAATGCTACTTTTCCTAAATAATCTCATAAATAACCAGCGTATCACAGGATAAAACAAATAGGATATCTTGAAGTGCTAACCAGCGTATCACAGGATAAAACAAATAGGATATCTTGAAGTGCATGAAGGGAGTAGTCAGTTCCAAGCCATAACCAGAGATCATTATGTTTCTGCTAAAATTAAGACAGAAGAACATAAGTGATTTCTCTCTGCTGTGCAACTTTTTGGAACTTCAACTGTTCAGCACTTCAACTGTTCCAAACATTGTATTCATTAAAAAAAAAAAAAAAAATTCAAAAATTCTCTGTCTTAACAAAGCTTTCATTAAAGGTTAGGTTCTCTGCAAAACAGATTTGAGTAGTGCTAAAAGACAGCCACATCAGAAATCAGCTGTGTTTTTTACTAAAGTATTAATAGAAATGCAGTTTTCTGAGGAATGTTAGGATTGCTGACAGGTTGTGGAGGTGGTAAGAATATCAGATGTAACCACTGGAAATAAAAGCAACATTCATAATTTCATTAAATAATAATCCCTTTGTGGCCTCTAGCAAGTTATTTAGGATACACATTGCAAAAGCTTGTAAGGAATTCATATGTCAAAATACCCCTCATTTTCAGTAGGAATTAGTGCATTAAATGTACCTGAGTACAGATGTGGGACTTGTTCTCTGAAATCGCTTAGGGAAGTGAATCCCCAGAGAATTAGAATGACAAAATTTTTAAAGAACTTATTTGTAGAATAGTGTTGAATGATACTAACCTGCTTCACCAAGGTACAGGAAGACCCTGAATTTTACAGTAGCTAACAGCTTAGAAAAATATATGGATATACAAGCACAAACACAGGTTTTCTATGTGACCTAGATGCATACTCTGCCTGGATTCTCTTGATCAGAAAGCTCAGCCTGCACAGCTGGAAATGCAGGAAGGTAATAGATCCCACCAATTCTGAAAATTGTGGCCAGGCCATTTAAATTACTGGGGAGAGAGATGACTTCTTGGAAAATTAGGACTATAAATACAATTCAGGTGGCCCAGAGGAATCACTGAGAACAGTGAACAGCCTTGGCGTTGTTTTGTTTACTTCCGAGAGCTCATTGTCTGGAAAAAAGCTGATTCTATAATTCAGTTGATTATTCCACTGATAATGAGGACAGAAAATTGCTGAAGATTTCTTATGTGGGACCATTCCTTGTGATTATTTTTTAATACTCCTAACCCAAAAGCAGCTTTCTCAAGTCTAAGAGAAATCAGTATTTAATCACCTGGGACTACTAAGGAGGATGCAGCCCTCTCTGGGTGACAGGAAAGGGTAACACCGAAACATTCTGAGGCTGGTGATAAAGTAGAAGTTATTTCATCTTGTTTTTTGCCCTCTGAACAAACACAGATAAGTTCACTGCCACGAGAAATAGGAAATGCCCTCAGGCACTGAAGATCTCAAGAGTGCATGAGTGTCTCTCTGCCTCTCTCTCACACCACCAAAGAGAGTAGCTCTTCAAAAATCCTGTTTCAGACAAATAACTGAACTCATCCTATAGAGCTAGGAGAGAAATGAAACTGCACTAAATTCCAAGATTAACTGTTGAGAAAGACTTTCACACACACTGTTCCAGCAGTGAGGTATCTGAGGACTGCACTGTGTGCTCCTAAACATTACACATAGTTTTTTTGATCCACAATTAGGACAAAAAACCCAGACAGGATAGGCCATTTTCCTTTCCCTCTTCTTCCTCTCCTCTCCAACCATCCCCTGCCCCCCCTTGTACATTCTCAGATGTTTCTAAAACAGGCAAGTATTTTTTGGTCTAAGCCAATAGTCCAGAGGAGTAGGTGGAACGTTGTTATCAGATAAATCTTTAGTCTTTTCATGGTGATTCAGCAAATAGCAGTAAACAGAGGCTGACTAGAAAATTGGAGGTAGGCTGAGGCCATGCTCTCAGTGTTTACATTTTTATTTTGATGATCTGTTCCCTTGAACATTTGGCCTCCTGTTGGGCTTCCTTCCTCTTCCCTAGCCTGGATGGTGCTCTTGGCCATGGACTATGAACTAAGGGCACTCCCTCCACGTGAACCTGAGCAAGCTTACCAAGGCATGACCTCTGAGGAAAGAGAAATACCTTTACTGAGGGCTTCTGGCAGAGTTTGGGTGTGAGCAGCACATCCAGCTGTTCAGCACTGTCTGTCAGGGCTTTAGGGCTTATTGTAAACCTGATTTTGGGAAACTTAGTGAAAATTAGTATTGGCATCTGATGTGTCTGGAATTTTCAAGCACCTCCATTAAACAGAGGCTGGTATTTAGGAGTTTGACTATGTACTGCTATAAATCCTTTGGATCTAATTTTGTGTATGTAATTTATGTTTTGAAGGGAACACAGGTGCTATTTGTGGCTTTGAGTTCACAAATTAAAGTGCACCACAAGAGACATATATCCATGTAAATTGAAACTAATGAAGAGGTTCCTACAAAGCTCAGTGAAGCCAAGATATGTACCCTTATAGAGCTCTGCAATAAAAGCATTCTATAAAATTGAATTAAAGTATTAATGCAGTAGTGTGCTACTCTATTAACGTACTGTAGCATGAAATGAACTTTATCCTTTTAGAAAAACAATTATTATTTAATGCAATTTCCTGTGTTAATACTGTAGAAACAAGGAACCATGGTCAATTTACAATTATCATCTCAGCGAGATAGATTTTCAGATACTTGTTACTTACTTTGTCCTAATTTTTTTCAGCCTTGGACTGAAACTCTCAAAGCCAGATTTTCCTGTTTCTGCACAAGTACTTGTTTTCCTTCCACTTCCCCTCAAGTCAGTTGCAACCTGAAGTCACTGAGTATCATGCTTAGCATCAAGCCATGTGAAAGCATAGCAGCTATGTGGTCTAATGCTGGGCCCAAACCTACCAATGTGAAGGAATGGCCTGAGGTTGTGTCAGGGGAGGTTTAGGTTGGATATTAGGAAAAGGCTCTTCACCCAGGGGGTCGTTGGGCACTGGAACACGCTCCCCAGGGAAGTGGTCACAGCACCAAGCCTGACTGAGCTCAAGAAGTGCTTGGACAACACTCTCAGGCACATGGTGACTCTTGGGGTGTCCTGTGCATGGCCCAGAGTTGGACTCAATGATCCTTGTGGATCCCTTCCAACCCAGCATATTTTGTGATTCAGTGATTCTGTGATGTCTGGGGTGGAGATGTTGCAAGGAGAAGAGGAAAGGCCCATATTGCTGACAGAGCTGTCAGTGCTCTACTGAGATGTGAAGAGAGAAGGCTTCTGGCAACTCTCTGTGTTGAGGTGCGCTGAGAAGAGCAGATGCAGATGTGGAAACATACTGGCAATGCTGACAGACTGAGCCAGTGGCTTTCTCTCCTGAAAGAGGGAGCACAGAAAGAGGTCAAACAGCACACTGTATCCATCAGAGCCTTGCAGTAGGTGGATTAAATCTACTTCACAAAAAGGGAGAGGTTTCTCTGTGGTTGTTGCAGTGTCTTTTGAACACAGAAGGCTCAGGGGAACAATGAAATATTCTTCTCTGCAAAACCCTGTGCAAAATCTTAATGTGGAAGAGTCTGAGCGACTTCAGTACCTGTAAATTCTCCCAGATAAATACTTGCAGTATGTCTGCCGTACTGTAAGAATCCTTTTTGTTTTCAACTGATTTTTTTTTTTTTAATCAACCAAATATTTCTGTTAAAAGGTGAAAAAATCTTTTAAAGAAGATTTAGGAAATGAAAATCAATAGACATATATAAGGAAGTGAAGTGTTTTGGAGTATCTGAATTACTTTGATTAATGCAGATCTTGACCCATTTAGCTCATTTAACCAATAGTAACTCAATGTCATTTCAATTTTATAGCAAACAAGAAAAAGGGGAATTAAAAATATTAAAACGAAACCGTTGTAAATTAAATCAAAACAGTTAATGGTTAAACAACATCCCTAGAAAACCAAAATTTTATTGCCATATATGCCAGTTGACTCTAAAACTGTCTGGTTATTACTCTAAGCATCACTTTGTAGTCCTAAACAGAAATTTGAAGGAAATAGGTTTAAATTAAATTCCAAATTATTTATTTATTTTTAAAAAGTCTTCAGATTATATAAATTAATGGATTTTATCTTATACTGGCAATGAACAAATTGTATACATTTACTGCATCTCAGCAGTAAATCTGAATAAAATGCTTGGAAGGGGTATTTCAGTAAGTGATGGTATCTCAGTCATTTGCAGTCCTGTAAATATCCTCTTAGGCATCTCAATAGTATCTGGCTTTCATATGTTCTACAGATGCCTGGTATGCATTCATTTCAGAAAGGAGTTTAAATGGAAATAATTTCCACCATAATGCTTGAAGGAAAGAAAACAGCTTTCTTTAGTTGTTATTGTGCTCAGATACAATTCATGATGACTGAAAACAGAGTGAAATGGGGTGATGAAGATCAACAGCAGTTTCTAAACTTTATCATTTTGCACTAATATATATTTTGGGACAAGAGAAATTAAGTTTATGACTACATAGCATTTCTTCCTTTCTTTCAAATATGATCAAATCCATGGTGTTAAAAAGCAAATTTTGTGATGACTTTTTAAACTAAGTAAAAACACTTGCTTCCCCTTCTGAGAGCTGATATTCTGTTTTATTAACCTTTCTACACATCTTTTTTGTAGTTTTAATATACAGGGAAAAAGAAATCGGATAGGCACAGCAGTGGATAAGAGATTATCAGTGGTCAGGAGAATGGATAGTAAGCAGAAGGTACTCATACAGATGAGAGCTGTAGCCAGTTAGCTGAAACTGATAGTGAAAGATTAATCCAGCTAAGGAAATTAGTTTCTGGTCAGTAAAAAGCAATTGAAATGCTACATATTATTGTCAGCAGTCTCAGTGGAAAAACGGAAAAACAAGAACTCTTAGCGCAGGACCTGAGAAATAACATTCTCCAGGTAGTAGAAGCATGTTAGAACAGCAGCCATGGCAGGAACACAGGTATGAAAAAATTTGCTTTCCACAGAACTGACAGAAATAAAGACATAAGGTGATTCTGTTTTAAGGATATGAAAGACTTTAGGAAATAAGAAAGATATGAGAGGCATAAAGCCCAATCTTTTGGAGTCAAAATTGTGTGGGGACACATGATAAAAGATGAATTACAAGCATGACACTGGGAAGTTCTGGGTCAGATAGATAAGGACAGAGAGCTTCATGGTGTTTCTAGAGGGAAAAAATAACTCCAGTAGTGATGTATCTATGAGAATCTCCAGTTACTAGATATAGACTGAGAAATAAATGGAGCAAATTTTCACAGAATCATTTAATCCTGGACATGGTAGTTGAGAGATTAACTCAAAAAATTAATGTGCAGAAGGAGAAATATTTTAAACTTCATTTCAGTAAGTACGACGCATGGTGGTAAAAATAACCAGAGGTGGAAGATTGTAAATTAAATGATAAATATGTAGAAATAATAAGGTACTTGATTTTGAAATGGCAGACTTGGGGGGAAAAAACACAATAAAGAAAAAGAAAAAAAAAAAAAAGAAACCAGAAACAAGTTAGGGAAAATGAAGCAAACTGCTGAGGGACAGAATGTGACAGAAGACAAGAATTAATTTCAGTTAAAGGTACTATAAATACTCAGGATCTAAATCTCAGAAAAAGACAGAGAAATCCTTGGAGACAAAAACCCCTACACTTGCAGCATGAACACCTTGAGATAGATATATATATATAGCATCTGAAAGGAGTGGGGAAAGGAGGAATGATCAGCAAAGTATGTCAGACTAGAAGTGAAGAAGCACAGAAGTATTAAAACAAAGCAGGCTTGGTTTTTGGGATAGAACATGCAGTTGACTAAATAATGATATGTGAGAGAAGATCCAGTGCATGGTTCCTAAACTGAGTTGATCTTTAGCTTCAATGTTTGTTACAGACACTGTTGGCCATTCAGACATACACATGAACATGGAGATGGAGTTTACTGCTGCAAAGTGTATGCCAGCTGAGAAGGCTGGATAACCCAAGCCCAGAAAAGTTAGTACAAGATTATGGGGATGCCTTAATATATTTTCTTTATTTCTTTTACTTTAATAATCTGATTTATGATTAGACTAGTCTATTCATTTGAGGACAGTCACTGTCATAGAGAAAAGCAAAGGCAGAGAGAAGCTATATTAAGAGGGAAAAATGTCCTGGAGGATTTCCCATCATGTATCCCCTCATAAGGATTATGAAAAACTTTAAAAAAACTTGAAGAAGAATATAATGCAACCTGGATAAAAATTAAAAACTGAATATAACACAGAATAGTTCTAACAAATTAATATAATGCCACACTAATTTAATAACTACCTTTTCACTTTTTCATAAGTAAATTCATTTGACTTAATGGAAATGATTGGTGATGGTGAAGAGAGAACAGAGAAATTTTAAGATGGATGAAGAACTCAGAAAACACAATGAGATTTTATTGTCTAAGAGATTTTAGTGGAGTTTCTGTAAGATAAATTTGGGACTCAATGTTTGAAAATTTTTATTAAAGTTCATGGAAAAATGACAATGTGAGGATGAAATCAAGCGGTATTACAAAATAACTAAATGCATTTAGCATGAAGAAGAAAAGATCAATCAAAAAAAGAAAAAAAGGGAGGCAGTTGTCTGTGAAGTACATACAATGCTGGTGAACACTTGTCTAACAAAGAATGCCAAAAATTCACAGAAATTCTCAGACTGTCTCTTGACACTGAATCGTAGCACCTATCTCAATTCCATGAGATGCTTGAGTCCCTTCCGTATAATTAATGGCTACTTTGCCAACTTTTTGCTGGCTTCATTGCAAACCAGTTCACTCCATACTTAGTCCAAAGGAAGTGGTCCAGCTATGCACTTGGCATTGGCATCTGGAGATTAAAAGCTTGTTACATACTTTTGAGAAAATACCTAGCTTTATAGGTGAAGACTCATTCACAAGTTCTGTATCCAACCTTATTAACAACTTTTTGTCATTTTCTACAATCACAACATTAAATAAAAACTTATGCATATAACAAGTGTAAAATATGAAACAGTAATGTTCGTTCTTTTCAAGACATTTCCTCTCACTGATACCCAGGAGATGAGGGAATGTATTCATATTTGAAGCTACTCATGTCAGTCCTCACATAACCCCAAGGAACCTTTCCTTCAGGGAGCACAAAGTGTATGTGGCTGTTGCATTCTCTCTGCCAAACTCCCTGCTGCTTCCACTTAAGTAGAAAAGTTTTAGCAGTTACTCTGTACTATGAAATTTACATTGCTTTTGCTACATAACCTTTTCCTGGCTGACAACTGTCTGATTGCTGTACTTGAGGAGCTAGTGGGACAGTCTGACCCAATCAAATCCTATGCAGAGCCAGAGTTCAAGGAGGTTTGGGGTTTGTTCATCAGAAGAAAGGTTCATCCAAACTTAGTTCTGCTCCTGTCAGTCAGATCTGCTCCTTTTCCAAATTAAAATGAGGTTTCTGGAAAAGAATGCCAACATGAGAAAGTTATACTGGTAGAAAAGACACTCTTCATGGGAAGATTTTGTTCATTAACTATAATAACCAGGATTTTGCTGGTTTAATTTTCCCTCCATAACGTTTTATATTTGTTTTTGTGTTTGTGTAAAAACAATCAATTAATATGGATAGTTTATGCATTAAGAGGTTAGTATAATGGAGAGAATTAGAAAAACAGCCATAAATTATATGTTGAGTAAGATGCTAATTTTTCCCAATGTAATAGGAACTGCACAAGAAAGTGAAGTGGTGAAAGTGCCATTCTGATTCTTAGATGTCCTGATATCCTGAACCTGGGAGTACAGCTCTCATCTAATTAAACAAACTTTATTCAGTGGATCAAAAGAATATGGAATTAGATCTTCATGCAAACTACCATGTCCTTTAAGTCTCCTGAAATGTCAGACATTATTCCCAAAGGTGAGGCAGGCTAATGAAGGTGGAAACCTCCTGCTCTTCAGGACAGCTCTGAAATTGCATGCTCTAAAATGTGTGTTTATGTAATGCTATCTAATTGTAAACTAATAGTAAGAAGCATAGAATGATTCGGAAATTCAAGTGAATCAAGAATGTTGCATCCTGCTTTATGTTTCCACTGGAACTTGTAAAATAGTGGTTTTTTAGCCTGATTTCTCAACTTCATTTCCAATCTGGGCCCTACTTCTATCAGAGTTCAGGGAAAACGTATTCATGAAAGAGTTAATAATAGTATTTTGCTTTTCATCACCACTTTCCAATGGTAATCTAAGAGTTGCAGAGAACAGATTTAAAAATAAAAATGCAAGACTGTTCCCAAGATGTTGAGCTGGTACAGTGAAACTACCCAGCAGCGGAATATTCTCACTATTTGCACAAGGTAACTATAAACAGCAATTCAGTGTTTTTAAATGAGCAACAAATAAAGCAAGATTAAAAGCATGACTATATCTTCCATTTCTCATGATATGTTTGTTTTTTATTTTCCATATGAAATTAGTAATAATTGCACCTTTGTGAAAAGTATTCCACAGAAAGAATTTTCTGATCCCATATATGCAGAGAGGGTAACAGAAACTGTTGCAGAATTATTAAGGCAAGGTGGTAATACCCAGAATTTTCACCTTACCAACCCTGCCTGAAGGGCAGAAGAAATTTTCTGGCTCTTTCTGGCTGGATTTTTTGTTTGAAGTATTTTGTTTTATAAATCAATAATAATAAGCCCTGAGGACAGGGACCGAAACTCTGGCGCTGGTGAGAACATTATTCATCTTCCTCGGCTGGTTGTTCAGCCCACTGGCATACAATCTTACACTGAAAGTGATAGCCATGCCTAACAGGAATGGATGATAACTTATCTAAAGGCTGTATCTATTGGGTCTGTATTATTATATTGCAGGTAAAAGGAGTTTTTCAATTGACTGAAATAAAAAGGAGATTTAGCACTGAGTGAGATTAGTTATGAGTAGGATAAAGTGACTTTAGGTTTTAAAGCTACGTCTGAGATACGGTAAATACATCTTTTATTATTAGATGCTGAAACTCATCCATGTGTATCAAGTCAGCACAAAGCTTTTCTACTACTCTCTATAGTTTAGAGATTCCACTGCTGGAAAATGTTATAATAATTTTAAAAGGTAGATAGGTTGTTATAACCTTAATATCTTTCCTTCAAAGGAGGAATCAGCTCTTCCCCCAAAAGAAGTCTTATCAACTCTAAAAAAAGAAGCTAGGGAGGAGCTCTTACACCTATCTGTCAGTATGTGAAAGAAAATGTGAATTGTTCCTCTGGAAATGGGCTTCTACGTATATCTAGTTCTAGTCAATATTCATTTAGTTGTCTTTCTCTTCATTGCTCTTACTTAATCTATTGCAGACAAAAAGGGTTAGGAGAGAGAAAAGACTCTCAGAAGGACAGATACTCCCCAAAACATTGAAGCCTATAGGTGCTGGTTATTCACTCTTGCCACCACTCCTGAAAATGTCCACCTTTCAAGCTCTTCAAAACAGAAAATTTTCTTTCCTAGCGTGTTCAGAAAACACTTGACATCATTATATATACCATTATAAAAACATCCATCACATACCATTATTCCATGAATGTTGATTATTTCTTCTGACCAACCTGAAAAATTCTTCTAACTCCTTACGCTTGTATCTGTCATCTTACATCTATTCATTTGTATCTGACAAAGCTAAATGTGCTCTGCTCTTTTCATCATTCCTTTAGCATTTTCTTGTAGTCTTTTATGTTCCTCCCTGTGCTCTCAAAGATGTGTCAGCATTAGCGATCACAGAAAAAGGGAAGACTTCAGGATGATCTAATAGATAGCTTTAAATCAGGAATTGGTTTGACAAATTAACTCAAGCTAACCTGCACAGCCTGGTGCACTGTGCCCAGTGAGGCAAATGGCAGAAATCATCTTAGGAGACAGCCAGGCAATTTTATGTTGAGAGAAAATTGAAGAAGACTGTGACATATCAGAGAGTAAAGGGAAAGATAAGCTTAAGAGGGACAGACTCTTTGGGATAAGTTGGCTTTCCTTGTGTAAATAATTCTTAAGCTTCTGTGAGACATCTAACTTCAGCAGCTGATGTTGTATGTTACACTGAGGTAAAAAGTTGGCTAATAAAATCAAATTTGATTTCATTTAAAAGGAGCACAGAGTTGTTTCAGGAGTTCAGGGCAGGTTAAATGCGACACATCTGAGATTTAATATTTGAAAAACTAGCTTTTCTAGCTAGACATTCTGCAGATTTAATGAGCTTGATAAATCACTGTCATTGCTACAATGGACTGACATAGCAGGTATAGTAATAGAAGCCCAAAGGAAACACAACATGGTGAAGATGAATGATATCAAACAATACCTTTAATGGAAAACAACTTGGACAGAAATGCCTTGAGCTGCTATGTGTTTCTATCATGCCTTTTAAAATGTTGCATTGATTCAACAGTGACTTTGAAACTGATATGTAGGTGTATGAATATACTGTAAGAATTCAGAAATATAAATGTATGTGATATAACATAATATAGCATACATTATAGAAGGTGACTTTGTTTTGTTTGCCTGAAACAATGCAAAATATGTGAAAATAAAGTGCTAAAGGCTGGTTGAGTTTTAAGCCCTGTATAGATTTGGATATTTCCACATCGCCCATCAAATTTTAAGCACAATAATGTACAGTAAAAGCAAAAACTAGCAAGAGTATTGTTATGGACTATGGAATGAGTTTTTTGAAGCACTTTTGCATTTGAGCAACATGACTGCATTTGTACTTGGGCAAAGTTTAGTTACCAGAAAACCATCAGAGGCAGAATTTAAGGGAGGTATTTGCACCACTTTGAAAATTAAATTCTAAAAATAAAATCTTATAACCTTTGCCCAGACCTTATCATTGATGTTTCTAGCATAAAATGAGAAGCCACCTTGAATTTTTAAGTTATGAGTAATAATTTTCTCAGCACAGTTGTCACTGTACAGTGCTGTAGCATGCCATACACAGAAAAACAGTGATGCAGGCACTGACAAAGAAGCAAAGGTATGTGATCAAAAGTCCATCTTAGGAAGCATGGGGTGGGGGGGTGGGTGGGGGGAAGAGCTGGCAGAGCAAAAGTGAGAAAAACTCACTTGATTAGTGGATTGAGATAAAAACAGTTTAGTAAAAAAAGGAAGGCCAAAAAGAACCCTAGTGATAAAAAGGCAATCACTTAACTCCTCTCAGAAGCAGACCAATGCCCAGTCAGTATCTGAACACCATCCACCTTGGAAAGTCTTCCCCACCACTTTTAATTATGCATATGATGTTATATGGCATGGAACAACCCTTTGGTCAGCTCAGGACAGCTGTTCTGATTGTTTCCACTCCCAGCCTCCTGCTCCCAGCCTCCCTGTGGGGGGCAGAGTGAAAAACAGAGAAAGCCTTGACTCTGTGCAAGTCCTGTTCAGCAACAGTTCCAACGTCAGTGTGTGAACACCAGCATTTTAGTCACAAATCAAAACCACAAGAGCACAGGGACTGCTATAAAGAAAGTTAACTCCATCCCCACCAGACCAAGCCCAGTGAGTAAAAGCATTATGGACTGACACTTAATTTTAGTCTTTGTCCCTGCCTGTGGATGCTAAAAGGCAGGAGAACCTGCCTTTTAGCATCCACACCTGCCTGCCAGGGAGTTATTTGTCATGGGGTATGATCCTACTGCCATTAGAGTAAGTGCAAGTAGACCTTAGATCACAGTAAAAATAGAACTAGATATTTATTGTATCTTGGAAAATATAGCTACAGTATTCAAGCTATACCTGATTAAATGCCTTTGAAGCTGAATAAAGCATGAAAGTTAATTAAACTGAAAGGGTGGGATTTATGGAACATGGCTGGTGTGGTCTTTATGCTTCTCTGAAATCCAGATTCAAGTCCAGAGATCTGGGACTTCTTTGTCAAGATAATGCTTCATTTTGGCAATTCTATTCAAAGCTGGAATGATTTATCTTTCATCACACCTAAACCTCTGCAATATTGATCAATATTGAAACAATAATATATGAGACTGTCACATAGCCATTAACTAGAGTATTTGAATAAATGAAGATATAAACTATACCACTCCCAAAGAGTGGTAGCTCACACCAGCACTTACTGTTCTTCCTTGGACTGAAAAAAATTCAGGTGAAAACAAATGAACAAATCAAACCCCTACCACTATTTCATTTTACATTCGTTTTCCTTTCACCAAAGTCTATTTTATCATAGATAACAAGACTCTCTAGAGTGGATGTTGTTTGCCTATACTTGAAATATGCTGATTTTTTTCCTGTGCATGACTTCATGTAGGCTTCGTTCATGGTCAACATTTATTGCCAGTTTCAGTTGTGCAAGCAGTAGTACCTGTGTCACTCCCATCCAGTTCCTTACCTCCTTTCCTTCCAGTAATTCCTTCTTCTGAAGACCCTGAAGATCCTAGTCAGGAGTGAGTAATCAAATGTTGTTTTAATTTTATTAAATACAAAACCTGTGGTTTCTGCCTTCTAAGTCACAACCTGTGTGAGCTGCACCACTCGAATTAAATTTATCCCCCAAAATGGATAAAAGATTAAAAAAAACCCACTGCAGTTTGAAAAATTTTGTAAAGTTTGTGTCAGAGCAAGAAAATGAAAGTTTTAGTGTTTTCCTTTCTTTAAATGATTCAGAGTAGAGTGAAAATTGCAGGTCAATATTCTTACTGGTGTAATGTCACTGGAGGTAATTTCTTTTGAAAGATTATGTCTTTCTGTGGCATTCTACCCAACTACCTCCCCCACCATTTTTCCAAGAGGTATTAAAAAGCAGTACATCCTTTCACAGCCCATACACCCTTTCTAAACTCAAGGCAACACAAACCAAAAGTAAGTTAATAGTTAATATATATTCCATTCAAAACATCAAACATCATAAATGCTACTGGCAGAAGGAGTGCAAGTTTGGACCTAATACTCAGCAAGAAGTAGCAGCTTAAAGAATGATTATATAATTTCGGTTTGTGGAGAAAAATCTCTCTGAGTATATTGGGTTAGTCGTTGCTGAAAACATGCAGCATAAGTCCTGCTCTGTAAGCGTGGTAAGCAATGCCAAACTGGGAAACAACTTTACCTAATGGAAATATAAAAAAAAATAGTTAATTGACCCAAGGGGATTCCTATGTCTTTAAATATGCAGTCAAGTTTGTATGCAACAAGCATCTTCCCCAAACTGAAAATAAGACTGGATCCACAGCAGAATTGCCTGCCTCAGTGCTAGGTACATATGTAGTCTATTTGGTTTCTTTGTCACAACAGATGCCCTGGATTACTCATTTTCAATATTCATCATCAAAATAAATCAGAATTAACTGAAGAACATAGTTGGTTGCATTGACACTTAGATATTGACATAATCAATGTCTCTCAAAATTCACAAGGCTGATGTACACAAATAGACATAACTATTTTTGCATAGTCATCTACCATATTTTTCTGTGATTCAAATTCATAAAAGAATTTGAACATCACACTCTTTGCAAGATGCTTTTATATTTTATGTATGCAGCTAGAATCATTGTCACTGTCAATTGACACTTGTCAGAAGAGCCATGCTCTTAGTAATAGCATTTCTGTCTTTTGGGAAACTTTCTGAATTTTTTCTTAGTTCAAGGGATATTTGTAGAATAGAAGATTAAAAGGAGCATAAAAATCCTGAACCATCAGTATAGTACAGCTTATACAATTCATACGTACTGTCATATTTTCCTTTTCCAGGATAATTGCCAATTAGCAGGAACAGTCATCTCCTGTGAAACTTACTGATCATCTTCATTATGTTCTTCTTCAAACACGTAATGATCTTTTTTATAAGATTAGGACCTGTATTTACTCATATAGGCTGTTACCCTAGGTAGAAACAGCCATGCAAAAGAAATGCTGATGGCATTCCTTATAGCAGGATAATGAAGGAAGTCAGACATTACTTGAAAAATATCAGGGCACACTAGCTCTTTTAGTTTAAATGAGAATTGCATGTTGGCTGTCACTATAAATACTGCTGTGATCTGGATAATCATTAAATAAATCATGCAGTGCTATGCATGGCCCCAGATTTGCTCCAGCCTTTATCATAAAAAGTAGTCTCATTTGTGCCTGCATGCTCAAGATCAGCTTTGCAAAATAAAATGTAAATAAAGTTAGGGCTAGAAATATGGGACTGACTAGAAAATTAAGTGAGAAAGACTGGTGATATATATGGGAGAATGTTATTTTTGATGATGTGCTCTTCCTTTTCCTGTCCCTAGGTTCATGCTGGAGACAGGGATTCTTTCTGGTGTGCTTCCAAGAGTAGTACCAATCCTGCTCCAGGTGGAGCAGACTGGCTCCAGAGCAGCACCTCTCCCACTTGCAAAGTCCTGATGATCTGAAGTGTCTCAGACCCATCTAGGCTCACCCCAAATCTGCATCCCTGTACTCACAAAGGTCTGAATGTGACGGGAAGCAGAAGGACAGGAGCACTTATCTCTAGATGTAGGATATTACTTCTGTGGGAGGCAGTATTCCTCATGATTACTTCACGGCAGAGTGGAAGTCACACAACACAGTGGAAGTCAGACTTTTGCAAAGGCAGGATACAGCCTTTATGAAAGGTGGTTTCTCCTTGGCTTTGTCAGTCCTCCAGCTCAGGAAGAACAAGCATGTCTTAGCTGTCAAGGTGCAGGTTCTTTCTGCTATAAAAGAAGATGCTTTATGCCTGGGTCCTTCTGAAATGGGACTTAGAACATTTTGAAAGCTTGAATTACATCTCAGAAGATATTTCTTCATTCAAGCAGACCACAAAAGGAAATGGGAAAAAAGTACTAGGAAGACATTTTTTTGGATGTCTGAACAGATGAAAGAGCTACATCCCAAGCAGACAACGGGATACATTAGATGCTTTTCCCTTCTTGGGTCACATGCTGGCACAATAGTTAGTGCGCATCACCTTGAGAAGTGATGAAATTTCTAATAGAACAGCTTTCTCTGTACTTCTTGTTCTCTCCACATTTTCAGAAGGTAAATTACCCTTTGATTTTTTCCAGTCTGGCTAATTGTTTGATTTCTTACTCCTCTCAGAGCTAGCTAGAGATTATCCAGAAACATTTCCAGCTTGCCCTCAACCTCTGTTGACTCTCAATTGCATTGTTTCTTCCTAATGACCTATTTACCTATACAGAAACTGGTATAGTATTGACTTAAAGGGCATTTCCCCCACTCTCTCTTCCTATGATGGGAAACTCAGCTTTCAGGGAGGCTTGGTGACTAGACTATCCTTGAAGGTGAAAAGTCTACTGCACATATCTACTTTTTTTACTTCTCACTAGCTGTCTCTTCCTCGACCCCCGTGTTAAATCAAAATGACTAAACGTATAATGCAAATCATCAGATCACTGGCATGTTCTATATCTGCCATACAAGCCTGACATTTAGTCATGACAGTGGCCTTGTTCTGGGATAATTTTAGAAAAGATGTTTGGAAACTTTGACCTATAGACTAGAAAACTGCAAAACATTGGCACTGATTTGGTTTGCTTTCCATTGTAAAACTCTTTTGGTATCTTAGATGCTGTAAAAATGATAGCACATCATCTCCTGACTCTCTTCTGTCTTAGGCCAGAACATTTATATAAATATAAATATAAATATAAATATTTAATCATTGGTTTAACTTTGGAATTGCATATATAGCACAGTTTATAGCAAAGCATAAAATACTTCCATTATATTTGAAAACTTCAGTGTCTGCCCATACCCAGACACCAGCTATTCTTATTTACTCTAAGCAGAAGAAGCTATCTCTGATGCTGAGACCCAGAACTCTATACTGGTGAAATTCAAACTGAAGCCTTTATCACAACTGTTGCCAACATTTTGTACTAGACAAAATTTCAAACTGAAAAGCATTGGGCAGACTTTAGGTGGCTGGATTACAGTTATTTTTAAATCCAGTTTTTATTAGAGAAAGATAGGCAAGCTGTTACATGCTTTGCTGTCCTTAATTCCATATTTTGTGTCACCACTTACATCAGTGCATCTTATATTAGTGAAAATGGTATATTTTTTAAGTGATCCAAACAAGTCAGCCTTCAGTAAGCATGAATATATTCAATGCTGAAGAACAGTATTTCTTAAACCAACTGTTCCCTCTTTTATTTTATATAGGTTTTTTTATGTCATGTACTAACATGAAATTTTATAGAAACATATTTCTAAAGAATTTTAAAAATATAAAAATTCTTACCTCTCCTTCCCTTAATAAATGAGTGTGAGCTGTATTTCAATGTGTGTGAGAGAACAAAGATTGACTGTCCCCTCAAGGCATTTGGTAAGATAAGAAACAACCTTGAGGCAATATTGTGACTTTTGCAACTATTGCTGTTTTGGAGACGTAGGGTAACGAAGTCCATTCCTTCAGTTTTAGCTGCCAGAGGCAATCTGCCCACAGAGGACAGAGCTTATGTTTCACATTTCTTGTCTTTCATGGATAATGCTAGAAGTAAGAATTATTTGACATATTAAAGGAAATCTCATACAAATCCCTATAGTCTCATAATTTTAAACTTCTTTTAAATATGCAAGAAATTTTAAGTTAACCACTTAAATATTGAGACATAAGGCTGTTTTCAAACTTGTTACAGAGAGGAGGATGCAATGTCCAAATTCCACCACACCAACTGGGTTATGGGGAAAATGAGGTGGACTCAGCAGAACCATACATAAGCTCTGCAGATGTAAACTGCCATTAAAAAGAGAGAAAGCCTGACCAAGTACCTAACCTTTGGGAAAAGTATAAAAAATTACTGTCTTACTCAGGAAGTGTTTCAAGGTTAGATCCCACAGCACTCTCAAAGAAGGTCCTGCTGTAAGGCAATTATGAGCCTGGAACATGACCAAATCCAACACTGCATACAGCGTACATGGAAACTAAAATAGCTGGGATAAAAAATTGGGTTAATCTTACTACATTTATCTCAAAGATAAAGAGTCAAATAGTTTGAAATATAGAAGTACACTGGAACTGAAAGAAAAATCTAAAATTATAAAGTATAAAAGTTCTTTCTTATTCTGCTAGCAAATGCATTTCAATACTTCAGCATTTTCAGCTGAACCCAAAATCATGGGGGAATTCATTGACAAGAATTATTCTTAGGGTTGAAAACATGGAGTAAAATTGTGCCTAGAACACACTTGCCATTACAGACTCCCTGGGAAAATTGTCTATGGATTTTTGAGACTATGAGACATATTGAAAGTGAGATGGCATTGAATTCCTTCTCTGCATCACTGTGAGCCCCCTGTAGTGGGAAGCTGGCCCGGTGTTTTCAGAGAACGGGTAATAAAAGAGCATAATTCTCTCTACAGGGCTTATTAGTCACTTGCCACTAGTTTCCTGCTTGAGAAAAAACCACTATGTAGTTTGGGTGTAGCCTGATAATTACTTTTCTCTTTTACTCATTCTTCCAAGCCTTAAACCCAAATGAGATGAAGTGGGTCAATAAATTCCCAAATATTCACTGAAGCAGGACATGTAATCTCATGGAATCCTGATTGCTCAGGAGACTTCTAAAAAAGAGTGGATGCTGTGCATACCTGCAGAGGCTCTAAGACAAAAAGACAAATGAAATTTGCTTGCATCTTCCTCACCAGGATTTGTTCCTTGTTTTTTATTGCTGGTGTATAGATGTGACAATAGCATGAATTATTTCTGCAGACACAGGTAACCACTAGAAGTAATATTCCAATAGATTAATATAATATTGCAGACACGGCACAAAGGTCTAGTATTACTTAAGTCACAACTTAATGAATTTGACATACAGCAAACATCCTTTCAGGAACACCAAAAAAATTAATCATCTTAAATATACTGGCTACCTGTTTTGTCATGATGAGAAGACCAAATATGCTGCACTTCAAATTACTAGAAGCTCTTGATTAGGGAATGATGATTTCAAATACTAGGTTTAAAGGATTTTCTGGACAAGAACAGTGGTCCAAATTTGACTTAAACTGTTGTCTGCTGGCTAAGTTGGGCTGTAAAAAGACTAGGAAACTTAATAAGCTTAGTTTACACTGAAATAGATTTTCAGCATAAAGAGTGAGAAGGGATATTGTTCAGTTAGTGTCTCATGAGAGGCATAATCAAGAAATATGAGTCTCTGTACTCTTTCCAAAGGCACCTAAATTTGCATCATGATTGTGTGCGTATTTCTCCATATCTATACATGACGCAGGCATTTGTGTGACAGGTTATCAGTCTGGAATAAATTGACTCACATAATCCCAATACAGTATTTTGCAACCCAGAACCACTAGGGGTTAAAGAACAGAAGTCTGTGTATGTGGAACTTCTGAATACCGGCAGTGATGAGAGACTGGCTACAGTAGTCTCTATTTCTGCAAGGAGTCTGTCTGTCTCCCTGTCTAATGCATTCCTGGGATTTAAACTTCAGTTCCTGCTTCAGCAGCCTTCAACAAGAGCAAGTACACCCACTTCTGATTATAATCTAGTGTTGTTATATCATCTGTCTTTTAGTCATCGTTTTCAACTGGAATTATTTTTAGTTATCTCAAGAGCCCCTTCCCTTCCCTTCCCTTCCCTTCCCTTCCCTTCCCTCCTTCCCTTCCCTTCCTTCCCTTCCCTTCCCTTCCCTTCCCTTCCCTTCCCTTCCCTTCCCTTCCCTTCCCTTCTTCCTTCCCTTCCTCCCTTCCCTTCCCTTCCCTTCCTTCCCTTCCCTTCCCTTCCCTTCCCTTCCCTTCCTTCCCTTCCCTTCCTTCTTCCCTTCCCTTCCCTTCCCTTCCCTTCCCTTCCCTTCCCTTCCCTGTTGCTGTTTCCCCTCCCCTCTGCTCCCTTCCCCATTGATTTTCTGAATTTTGCATAGCATTAAAACCCATTTAAGTTTCCAAAAGACACACCAAAAAAAAAAAAAAAAGCAATGCATTTTGTTGAACCTAGGATACATCATAATAATTTCTTAGTTCCTGCTATCAAAAAAGAAAGTGCAAACCGTAATTGGATAAAAATTCGCACAGTGTCAAAATTTTGACATTTGGGGCACTATTTTTGCCTGTTTGGTAATGCAAAGTGCTGCTTTCTCTTCACAGTGGTAAATTTAAAATTATCTCATTTGCTACTGTCTGTTTGAACTTTTCATTTCTCACCTTTCCTGTCAATCAGGGAATGTAGAAAGGGAAATAACTTATTGGTGATTGGACACACATAGCTTTAATCATCTGTCAGCTCCTGTAAATCAGCAGAAAGAACAGTCAAAGACTTAGTTCAAAAACTGTAACCAAAGTGTCTAAAGCTATCCAGGTTTCTCTGAATGCTGGATTTAATAAAAAAAGAAAAAAAAAAGATTAAAAGTCAAAGTAAAGTACACTGGGTATCCAAAAATGTTAAATACGTAAGGAAGAGTTATAATGATCCTGCATGTAAAAGAATATCTATAACCTAATGGTTAATTAGACTTTGGAGAATATAATGTGTGCAGAAATTTGGTTAAATGGAGAACATAACAAATTATTTCCTCTACCTAGGGTATTTGAATGTAGATACCATCAGTCCCACAAGCTGGATTCTCACACTGGATACCCTCTCTGAGGCCACCTGAGGCTACCCATTTCCATCGTCCTACCACCAGTCTAGTAAAAGAATTAAGAAAAACAGCTTGACAGAGATTAGACAGAAATAGTGTTTGAGATAGGTGAGGCTTTCTGTGTACTCACCGCTGTTAACTCCATAAATACATCTCTCTTTAAAACCAGAGGTGAGGAAACCAGAAGAAGGAGTAGTCACCTGCCATGCCTTGCTGCTGACATTCCTGGCTCTTGGATTTTGTCATCTTGCTTGTTCCATCCTGGCTGCAGAGCTCTGCCAGTGCTGGTGACAGCAGGGTGAGTCATGGAGCAGTTTTTCTCTCTTGCCAAGCTATTGACAGCAGTAGCTTATTTTATTTTGGCAGTTCCCTTCCTGCTTCTCAAGGCCTTTTTTCTTCTCTTGCTCATGCAACATTTACTTCCCTTTCATATTCTGTAAGTATTTGCTCATATTATTGTTTACATCAATTTTTGTGCCAAGTGTTTACAAAGTTGGATGCGTTGCCTCTTTTCAGTCTGTAAAATATCAGAGTCATTGTTAAAGGAATTAAAATAATTTTCCTAAGGGACCTATAATTTTTTAAAAGTTTTTCATTCATGTCAGGAAATGAATTTCAAGTCAAAAGACAATTAAATGAATCCTGACAATGCAATTAAACCTTTTTCTTTGATGGGTAAACCCCAAGGAATTTGATGAGAAACAAGTAAAAGTAGTTATGAATTGTAGCTCCATTGTCTTTACAGAATAAAAAGAATGCAAATTAAGAGGCAGAGGCAGACAGGAGCAAAACATCTCACTGCATCATCAGCAGAGAAATTTATCTTCATTCTTCAAGTACATTCATATCTTTTCTCCCATTGCTTTACTGTTCCTCCATGGATCAGTGGAAACATTAGAACTGATTTTTCCTCTTGAGGCATTGACAGAAGTAGTAATAAGATGCAATTCTGGTAATATCAGTGATTGACCAAACACAAAAATCATGGAAGTATAGTTAAGATAGGGCCAAGGGCTCTCTTGTGTGGAAGTTGCCAAGGTCCCTTAGAAGTGATGCATGTAGACATCACTCTGTCTGCCAAACAGGCACAGAGACCTTCAGGATCTAGCAGTGACAATTAACAAGACAATGTAACAATTTAATGGGTTGCAGACAAAGTGAAGCAGATGCAGTTTGTTCCGTCAGAATATCTACATGCTTAGAAAATAAACATCTGCAAAGTTTTTATTTACTTTAAAAGGTTCGAAGGATGAAATGAGTGGCAGAATGTAGTTGAGGCTCATTGTATTTTTATTATTTCAGAACAATCAGGATGGCAAATTCCAGATCCCTGGAACTTTATTGTTAACACCTAGTCATAAATATTTTCTAATACATCAAAATGTTCTCACACACCTCATACACTGATTTTTGTGGCACTCTGAGGAGAAAGGAAGAACACTTCAGCTATTTCCCCAGAAGCTGCATGCACTTACACACAACATGTCACCAATCCTGACTGGGTGTGACCACAACCATAACAGGTAAAAATAAACGTGAAACAAAACATTTTGTGGGGGGAAAAAAAAATCTGTAGTCAATGATGTTTCATTATAGTGTTGGGAAAACAACACTTATCAAGGCGAAGTAGAGAAGTTGTTGCTGTACAACCAGTGATCAGAGGGGAGAAAGGTCAGAAGGCAAAGACTCCTGGCAGCAGAGTTCTACCACATCAATCTCTACCAAACAATTATGCAGGTTATTACTTTAGAAACATATTGATAAGACAACAAAAGCAGACACTATTCCACATGCTATCAGCATGGAAGAGATTTTTAGAATCAGATATTAAGAACCTTTAAATTGTCCAAGTTCCTTTATGAAATGATCAGCAGTTTTGCTCAAAAGTAACACATAGAAAGGAAGAAGATTATTCCCAACAGTTATATGCATTTTATAAATGTGTAGCTTAACTAAGCAGTAAAAGTTATCAAAAAGCATTTAAGAAAACATTAAAAACACATAAATAATCAAAATCTCTTTACAATTTACAGCTAATTTCCTTGAAATATGTACACAATTTGTAATTCTGTCTAGCAGTCAAATTGTGCAACTGTCATTTTTTCTATTAAATATTTATGTGTAATTGAAAATGTGGGATAATTTTGTCAATCATTACAGCTTATTAGACACAGCTTAGTAACACTGCCACTGAATTCAGTAGATTTGATACAATTCTAAGATATTGATTAGACTCCAGCAGTTAATTACATTTAATGTGGAGAGGGTTCCATTTATTTGGTTTATTTTGTTTATTTTATTTCAGTTCATTTCACTTTATTATATTTTCAACTCTATTATTCTATTCTAGTCTATTCTATTCTATCTATTCTATCTATTCTATTCTATTCTATTCTATTCTATTCTATTCTATTCTATTCATTTTCTGCTTTATTTTATTGCTTTAACTGATCAATAGTTGCAAATAGGCTCAGATTTTGGCATCTAAAACCTTCCATTTTCCTTGGCCATATTACATCTTACCCGTTACATGAGAAAACCACAGCTGTGACCTGCACATTTCTCTAGGACAGGTGTTGCTACTTTTCATTCATTTTCTTGATGTTCATAGAAAGAGCTAAAATCTTTTATTCTTTTAGACAGCTTCAGGGCCTACCTTTATTCAAGTTACAGAATCAATGGAATTCATAGGATTCAATATGAGAAATGTTGCAAAGTTTTCAGTATTATTTCATTAAGATGAAATATTTGGAGCTTCATAAGCACTTAAGTAACTGCTCCATATAGAATTTACTATGCCTTCTGAGAGCAAGCTCCCCCATTCTGGGCAGAGACACTTAGAGCTGTCTCCAGAGGCAGGAAACACTGCAGGTAAGGAAGGGGAGAGGTGGGGGAAGACATAGTCCGTCCTCCAGAAGCCCTCCATCCAGAGGAGCTGTAGGAGTGGTGTGCAAAAAAGAGCGCGCTCCCTATTCCCTGAGTGTTGATGTGCTCTCTCTTTCCCTCATCCTTCCATATGCCAGCTGTGCCTGGACTGGTGGCTGCTCTTTGATCACTGAGATGGGTCCAGATAATGGTATCTACACCTGGCTCAGGACAGGAAGCATAGCTGGGGAAAGGGAGTGGATACCAAGTGGAGTGGCTATCCAGATTTGTGCTATATCCCTGCAGGGACTCAGAGAGGGCTTTGACAGGAGTTAGGTGATATCCACCTGGGTGGTTCTGCAGAGAGCAATACAACTGCAGGATGTCACCTACAGCTTCAGACCTCTCAATAAATGAACCTGCCTTATTTTTATTTATTTATAATTTTATTTTTATTCTCACAAGATTTTAATTTCATTGCAATTAGAAAAAGGATGCAGGGTTTTAACATTTGGAGTTGCAAAGACAGTAGCATTCTTTAAAGTTGTTAGCATTTTCTCTTAATCATTTTCTTTGTTAGTGTAAAGGGAAAAGGACAGGGATTCAGCCACAGTACTGCTCAATAGTGTAACTACATCTCTCATGCTGGCAGCTTGCACCAGTACAACATACTTCATGAACAGTTACTTTGATGGACTGTGACATTGGACAAGAGCAGTAATGGCAGGCAGTAAGTCCATCAAAAGGATTCACATTGAAAAAGCAGCAGACCTTGTCAGAGGGTGACCTATGTGTGACAACACAACCATTAATTTTCTCTTCTGTATTTTTTTTCCTTTTCGGTAGCAGATTAGTCTTAATTAAACACTAGCTGTTAGATCAAAGGGAACTAGATCAAAGAAGGAAAAAAGCCCAATACATTTATGCTAAAGCATTTGGCATGATACTTCCCCAAAAAGCATGTGAAAAGTGTTATCTGACCATACACTTGTAGCCCGAACCTGAAAAGTAAGAGCCTTGTCTTTATAGCTAGACTCTTGCAGATTACCTGTTTGGTTTTTTTTCAAGTCATACAAACATCCCTTCCAGGACTGTCTCAGATAAAGGTATCCACTTACTGAGAATCAACCTGTAAGTGGTGCCCAGCTTCAATAATAAATACAAAATAGCCTTGCCCATGCTACAAATAAGCATCACTAGTTTAGGAGGCAAGTGAATTTGAAAATGATCAAGTGGAAATCTGATCAAAGTTTTAAGAAGGATTTGACAAGAGAAGCAATTTTCCTTTGTGCTTGTATTCAGCTTCGAATCTCACTAGAACAGAGTTTTCATTTCACAGGCAGTCACTCACTGCACACCTGAGCTTTAAAAATTAATGAATGCATCCTTTTCAGGAGATTCTGGCAATAGCTCAGGTATATTAGTAAGTGCAATGATGTCAATCAGAAAAGGAAAAAAGAAGTGCAAGCAGTGTCTTTCATTGTTATGATCGTATTAATAGTTTCAAAGCTTCTGTGTTTTGAATTCTGGAACTCTTCTCTACTTTGAACAAAATACAACCATAAAATAAAGAGGAAGCATATTAATTAATATAATATAATTAGTATAATTAGGAAGATAATGGATCTAATTATACAATAGTATATTAATGAATATACGTATTTTAGGGAAAGTAATTTCAAATTAAAATAGCCAGTGCTAATTTTAATTTAGCTACTCTAAAACATGTAACTCAAGTTCAGCCTCTGTCAACTTCTGATTAACACCTATACATTGCACCACTAGGATTTACAAACATGCTGGGGGTAAGGCCAGGAGTAATCTCATGAATAAAATACAGCTGAAGGAAATGGGCTCAGCTGATGGGAATAAAAGAGGAGAAGGAGGCACCTGAAGCTTTGCAGAGAGTAAGGAAGCCTTAGAGAGATGGATGGTGTGGATTCTATGAGCAGTGGTGTGACTGGTGTCAGGGAGACCTGTCTTCAGAAGTTGACCTCCGGGTTGGAGAGGGTTTTCTGGAAGGCAGAGGCTGTCCCAGGCACAGCTGAGGGACTTCAGCCCAGTGGTGGGATGGTACTGGTATGTTGCTTTCTGAAAATTGTTTGTATATGAACATTCATGTAAACCTTTCTTATAACTTTATCAAAACAAGCACTCCTTGCATGTCCTGTTGACCCAGACCTTTTTGTGTTATGCTGGGAACTGAAAGGAAAAAATAAAACTCTCCTTGTGAGAATTGCTGTATAGCCATGTGAAGCTATTTCAAGTGCTGTGTCTATCTGAAATTCCCGATTTTCTTGATCAGAGATAGCCGAAATTAAGTTGTTTCTATTCTCTCCTTGAAGTTAGGATGACAAAGGCCATGCAGTTTTTAAAGGCTAAGTTTTATTAGGGTACTCTGACTAAGAATGTGGAGCTGCTATAAAAATGGACCAACACATGTCATCTAACCCAGAGTTATCCTTTCCACTGTATCCATGCACAGTGGATGCTTTTCTTAGATCTCACTAAACTATATGGTCTCTTGTGTTCTCCTTGGAAAGGTTGGGCTCTAACATATCTGGGTTTTAGGTATGTATCTTCTCTCTTCTGCTTCTTAAGAGTGCCTTAAATGTCAGTCTGTGCTGTAGATACCCTGCTCCCTTTGCCTCTCCTCAGCCTGCTGCCTGACACTGTGCCAGCAGAGGAGGTGCAGCACCTTTGGAGAGTGAGCCCTGTCCTTCGCTCCTGGGGTTGTGTCTGGCTGGGAGCAAAGCAGTCTGTACCTTCCATCACAACACTCGTGGCATGCAACTACATGTAGATGGAGGGGAAAAGCAGTATAAAGAGGCACTGATTTTTTTAAAAATTTTTTTGATCACCTGTATTTTATTTATTTACATTCCAGTTACTTTTACCATCTTCTGGAGCTCACATCTGCTTGCAAATACTGGAAACTCATAACTTGCATTTCTAATTGAAAATTTTCCATGTTTTTATGTTTCATGTTGCCTGTTTTCTTCTACCATTATAGTCCTGTGTTGAAACTAATAACTGAAATGGAAAGTAGTACAGGAGACATGTAATGATAAAGTTGCTTTATCTTGTGAGACTTGTAAGCTTTATTTAATTTCTTTATGAGAAGCACTAAGCACTCTTGTTCTTGCCATGACACTTTTTATTAGGACTTTGAAGATGATACTGATAATTAGTACAAATGTGTGCCTGCTGGAAGCATGAATGAAGAAGTCAGACTGGAAGTCTCCTAAAGAAAATTAGAAGCCAATCAATTATTCCTAAGTAGGAAGACAACTACTTTGCATAAGAAAAGATTAATGTAAAATATAATTGTTGCTTTTTATAAGCCAGGACTATTCATTATTTTGTACCTCATAAAGCTGTAATCCTAATTACAAAGAAGGCTACATGTCAGATCCACAAGCCAAATTACTCCTACAATTGTTCTGTTAAATCACATGTAGCATCCTTGCTGTACAGAGTATGTGCTGAATGAGCTCTTTCCAGACATTTCCTATCACCAGTACTATGTACAAACTTAATTTTGTGTTCTGTCTTGTAAAAATAGTGCAGTTGGGTTCTTTGTGTGTGTTTTGGCACTGAACACTAAATGCCAGCAGTTCCTTACATCATACATAGACTTCTAGTTTTACTCATGTTATTTAGGAGTAGTCTTATCTGTTACATACCTGAATAGCAGATATTGTTGACTGCAACTAACCTGTGGAAGTTTAAATAAAGGATTATCAACACATAGTGTATCTGAATGCAAATAATATTTATGGGGAGAATGAAACCTAATTCCATTATTTCTTCATAATGCAAATATTGGTTTGGGAAGTATAGCAAGTAGACTCCAGGAAAGCTTACATGGATATTATACTTGTTATTTAATTGCAGCTAGCATGTGATAATTGAGAGCTGGTGTGTATTAAGAGCACATTTTGTACCTGTAATTTATCTCTAAATCCACTGACATAACAATGTTATAAATCTAAATATTGAGCAGTACTCTTACTTTTAGACTTCTGACATTCCTGGGAGTACTGCTGCTTGCCTTGCCCCATCTGAAAATTGTGCTGAAAGCTAGTCTGTTTCAAGCCATTTTGTTATACATCTTCATTTATCTCTATTATCTTGCCTAGTTTTTTATCTTTATTAATACATGCCACAGTAGAGCACCTTTCAGTGCTGATTTATATTAGTGTCACAAAAATTGCAGCCTGCAAAAAGGAAATTCCTCCCCTCAGGAGGATGATAAATATCTACTTAAGCCTGTAATGACATTAA